>NW_024063779.1:650004-651919 GCF_009727055.1 Benincasa hispida | reverse complement strand
CCCAAGTAGTGGTCGACTCCCCAGAAGATAACTCTATTGCTACTCTACCACACAAGAACTTCAGTTAGGAAAAGTTTAGGTGGTTGTCTGTAGTGCTTGTACACATGTTTTGAGCATATAGGGACTAAGTTATCTTGTTGGGGCCACAGGATCTTGTGTTATGTACATTGTGTTTATATTGGTTGTAGTGTGGAACTCTTTTAATGTAGGACTATTGTAAGTGGTTAACTTAATGAATATATGCTGGTGTATAGTTCAGGGTTTCTAAGATAGGTTAAGCAAGTTAGAGGGCAGTCAGTGTAACACCCTTCACATTTTTTTAGTAATAATGTAATTTCAGTAACTTTATTATTTGGAATTTCAGTAATTGTTATTAGTTGGAGGGCATTTTTGGAATTTTGGACTACAAGTATAAGTGCGGGAATTTAATTGTTGGCATGAAATTATTCAATTTGAAATTCAAATTGAAAATTAATGGCAGGAATTAATTTTCTTTTGAAACGGAAAGGAATTTAATAGTATAAAACGGAAAGGAATTGAATGTAATTATATTTACTTCTTTTTTTGTTTTATTATTATTATTATTATTACTATTATTGTTTTTTTATAAAAAGTCAAACCCCACCCCCCTTTTCTTCCTCACGTTCGTGAGCCCGTCCGACGCCACCCAAAGTTGCTGCGTTAGTTTCTTCTTCATGACCTCCGTCCACCACTGCTCAAGCATCGTTCGCCTTTGCCGTCATTAGATTTATCGATTTGTGTAAGATTTCTGCCGTTTGGGTTGTTTTCGGTTGATTCTTGAATACTCATTTACTTTTGGCATCAATTTGTTGATACCCATTGTATTTCAACTTTGGATTCAAATTTGTGAAGGTATTAAGGTGTTGTTCAGTGAAGTTGAAGTTTGTTTTAACGAGTTTTGGTAAGTTTTATGCTTTAATGACCCTCTTGTGGATTAATTTTGGTTGTTGAAAAATTTTGGTAAAGTCATTTGTAAGTGATTTTTTTTTACGAAGCTACATATGGATAATTTATTTGAGACATTGGTAGTAAAGTATGTATTTGATTCAAGCTTTAATTATGTAAGCCTAATTTCAAATTATGATTAGGGAATTGATTCAAGAATTTCATTCAAGATGAAGAAGAACTTGATTTGCTAATTATTTGGGCTTAAAATTGGACGTTTGGAAGGTGAATTTTAATTGGACCACACCTTAGGTAAGGTTATCTGGAAATATTTTGTAATATCTGGGTGTTTGGAATTTGGCCTTAACTATTAATTTTAAAGCTTGGTTTATGTTTAGGCTTGATTAAGGATTCAAGAATTTCACAAAGATTCAATTGCTTTTTGGTTCGACCTAATATCAAGGTAAGTAATCTTACTACTGGAACTGCCCACGGGCCAGGCAGTAGATGTATGCTAGCATGTTAAATGAAGGTTATGGCAGAATGACAGCATGAAAGATTAATAGTATAACATGATTAAAGTATGTTCTGTTACGAGATCTGATGATGTTGAGGTATACATGTATGTTGTAGAACCATGATGTTGAGGTATATGTGTATCTTATAGCCATGATGATGAGATTTATATGTATGTCATAGATTCGTACGGTGATGATTATGATGTTGAGACTGTGCAAATGTCCTTATTGATTAAATAGATGCCCATTAGATTTTGTGTTTCATTCGGGATTCACCAGTTTATGTTTCCTTCGGGATTTACCAGTTTGTGTTTCCTTCGGGATTCACCAGTTTGTGTTTCCTTCGGGATTCACCAGTTTTGTGTTTCCTTCGGGATTCACCAGTTTGTGTTTCCTTCGGGATTCACCAGTTTGTGTCTCCTTCGGGATTCACCAGTTTGTGTCTCCTTCGGGATTCATCAGAGGTAGTGGGCATACTTAATTACAGTAGG
>NW_024063779.1:598256-649984 GCF_009727055.1 Benincasa hispida | reverse complement strand
ACTCAGTCTCTTTCTTGTTTCATGTGCATGTGTCCCATGAGGACTAGAGCAGTTTATATGTTTCACCATAGGTGGGTATCTAGAGGACATAGATGCCCAACCTGACCTAGTAGTGGGGTTACTTACTGAGTATTTTATACTCATTCTTTCTCATGTTGTTATTTTAGATAAGGTAAGAGATGCACTGACGATGGACAAGCAAAATTTGTAATCGAGCCACTGGGACTAGTTTTTACACTTCCGCATCATGAGATTTAGAGTTCTTTTCATATTTCTCTTAACTTTTAGTTTTGATGTTTAAAACTTACTTTAAGAATCGTTTTTTAGACTCATTTACTATCCTTTATGATTTATGGGTTCCCTACTATTGTTTTAGTATTTGAATTTAATGAAAGTCTTTTGAAATTACCTTATTTAATTAGCATTTATTTTTCCATAACCAAGTATCGTTTTGAGTTCCATGCATGTATGTATTTAGTAATGGCCTAACTTAAGTCCTAGGGGGTCGAGTCGTTACAGTCAGTGCCAACTAAAGGGCTGGTAACTACTACAGTCACACTTCCTTCTAGGTTAAGAGAGTAATCTGGGAGGGGGTGTGACACATCTATAGCTAGAATCACATTCAAGTTAGATTTCCACATCGCATAATTTTCTCTGGTTAATTTTTCGTTCTTAAGCAAGGAAATGATTGTTGAAGACATGCTAAAAACAAATAACGAACAATTGACCATTTTAGTTATATTTGTCTTGACCCATTACAAAAATAAGTATCCAAACAATTTAACAAAAACAAGTATCAAAGAACCCTAATTAAACTATTGAATTAGTTTTTGCAATGATACTTCAAAGGTTTAGGACAACAACCACCGAAGGGTGATAATCTACCCTTCCCCCGAATTGAGACAATCTTAGCTAATTACTAATACTAGAATAACTCTTATTCCCATAGTTCTTAGCTACCATTGTTCAGTTAAGGATTAATTAACTAGTTTAATTATCCCGTAAGTGTGACCCTACCATTTTCGGATCCCAAAGGTACGCTTCAACAGGCTACCGACAACTTTCGAAGATTAACCTAAGAAACCCTCTCTATTACTAGAGTTTGCGTTGTTCCATGCAATCAAACCATAGGCTCTTATAATGCAACCTAATGGAGGAGACCGTAGGATATGATGATGCAAGTCTTCCCCCTTACTATGAATACTTTCCCTATTCACCTTGATATTGACCCATACAAACACTTTCCGAAGGGAAGCCGTCATCAGGGCAACATGAAGCCGTCATGGTTGTCTTTCGTTGCGCTAGCCCTCATCAGGGAACCATAGGGTAGACCTCAAGAGGCGGAAGGTTCATCAACTCTTTTTCCAAAAAAAACTCTTCTTAGTGCATCGAAATTTCCTATTTGAGTTTAGCAGACTCGTTCACATTTAGCTACCATTCATTGCCAACCCAACCAATCGATGTGGAAGACTTCGCGAAATAATAACTCTAAGTCTTCTTACATTCCTGTTGATGAGGACTATGCTATACCATTAAGATAGCGAAAGGAATGAGTGAACCGATAGGGTGAGGTTCACATAGCTCCTTCCTTGCCCTTTCATCTTTCTTTGACCTAGTCACGTAGGATCATGATCAACTAAAGAGCTAGCCTGCCATGCACCCTTGCTTCACTCTAGTAATCCACTATCTTCTAAAAGACCTATTTCAGATTGAAAGACGAGAGATTTCGAACCTGAAGCTTGAAATAAGAGTAAAAGGAGCCGTCTATCTACTTTCCCTTATGGGCGCAAAAGAGTCGCAGCTGCGATGCCTATGCTATTTTCTTTCCTATAGAGCTTGGGCCCACGCACAAACTCCTATCGAAAAGCTAGTAAGTAGCCTTTTTGTTTCTATAGCTTCAAAGCCAAAGAGGAAGTTTCTTCTGATTGGAAGGTTTCCATTGTAGCAGTAAAGAAGAAGGAAATTTCTGCTGCTAAAGAGTTGTTTCAATACCAAAGGAGTGAACTTCACTAGAAAGTGGTTTCTCATTGGGTCAATAATCCAAATCCCTCTTTTTGTGCTACTTCTACTTATCTTATATAGAGTCAGAAAATACGCAGCGATTGAACCCCTATCTGTCTTTGCTGCTTGAACGACTCCGATTTGCAGATGTTTTCAGGAACCTAGGCGTAGTCCTTTCCTTTTGCTATTTCAAATGGGAGGTCTTATGAATCGAGATCATTCAGGAAAAGCCACTTATTGAGCTGGAAGAATGGGTCTATCAGGCGGCGGCAGCCCCACCTCCACAACCACAGCATGGGTCTTCTTTTAACTTCAGAGCACCACCGAGAACAAATGATGGAAATATTTCGGAATGCACATGTCACCTCAGACATTTTACCTGAGAGATTGGCCAGGTTAGTGGGACAGATTTTGGCTCTACTTCAACCTCGTGAGAGACTACCGGTCTTGTTCAGTGGGGGCCTTTTCCCAGGCAGGGGACTTCCGTAATCTTCTCTGAAGAAGAAATGGTACAGATCTGGCGATCTCACGGTGTGAACTTTTAGGGACGTGAGAGCTAAAAATTGATATATCTCATATACCGTTTTCCTCCCACTAAAGTATTCTACTAATTTTAGAGTTTTATTATACTTAGTTAAACTATGGCTAATAAATCTATCTAAGTCCTTAATTTGCTCAATATAACATTTATATTGATTGTTTCAACAATACTTGATTTCATTTAAATAAAATCAATCATCTATTGCATGCTTATAAAATATTTGCTCTTCACCTTCCAGGTCGGTTCGTAGATGGAGAAGTTCCATTTTTGTCAGCTTAAATACCCCGCCTAGATAGAACGTTCTTTAAACAAGGGTCCCTTATGGGCAATTATTTCATAAATTTAATCTTTTAATAGAATTCATTTTAATCCTATTAAAATAGATTAAAAGATTAACCTATTTCTAATCGCATTAGAAATATTTCAACATAGGTCTAGGTGAATTAATTTTAAACCGTCTAAAATAATTTGGATTTATATTTCCATGCCACTCTTGATTATAGATTTTAATGTATCCCATTAAATATATAACAATTATATTTAATCATGATGCATGAATATGTTTATTCTAAGGTGGGACTATGATTCTATATGACATACATTATATAATATAAATTCAAACATTAATTTAAACATACATCAAATGCATAACAAATTAAATAGCAATAATTGGACCAAATTTTGACACCTTAAAATTTATTAAATTAATATAACTATCTTATATTAATCTAATTAATTAATATAAACAAAACTAGGGCAAAATCGTAAAGGATACGCACCTCGATTAGCAACCTTCCCGTCTAGAGCGCTGCGGTGCTAAGAGTGCATCGCTGTGCTGTGGCAAGGCACGATAGCTCAACGCTCGAAAAGTTGTAGTGCCGACCATAGCGCCACGGAACTAAGGGCGCTTCGACCAGAAGCTTCAAATCCACCTCGTTTCAGCTTCATTTGGCACCATTTTCCATTAATCTCTTTAGCAACACTATCTCCTTGATCGACATGGACTTACCGATTCGATAGAAAAACATAAATGTCCAAAACAACGGGTCCTTACATTTTAATCTTATTAAAACATAAATTAAGTGCCAAAAAATGTAAACATCTAATTTTTGCAAACATTTCATTCAAAATACAAATTTAAAACTCATCTTTCTAAGCTAATTTTGTTTCCAAAATGTGAAAAACAAAATGCAAGAAATTGGCTCTGATATTAACCGTTGGGAATCGAATCCTGAGCAGAAGCATTAGGACTTTCTTGCATTTGATTTTTCCATTTTTAGAGAAACAAAAGAATAAGCTAAATAGAACATAGATAGGATAAACAATATGCCTAGCATGCAATAAAAGGAGAAACAAAGGGGAATAATCGTTCTTATCTTTGTTGACATTTGGACCTTTTGAAATTCCTCTTGATCTCCACATGAACTTACCGACACTAGAACAAGAATACCCATTCTTCTAGCAATTCCAAGAGTTGGATGAGTTGGATGAGTGGTCTCCAACCCTTGGAAGAGGAAGAGGTAGAGAGATTGCATAGAGAAATTGTAGAGAGGAAATATTTTTTTGTGGAGGCTATGGTATTGATTCCTCAAATCAATTCTTGCCCTAAATGAGCTAATAAGATGATTATATATGGAGAAGGGTTTACACCTTCTCTAGGTAATTCCCTTTTTACCTTGATGTCAATTAATTAAATAACACATTATTTCATTAATTGGCACATTAATTAAAGAACCATTAAATCTTATTTAATATAGCTATAATTAATATAAATAAACATCACATGTTTATATTCTTCCACATCTCTTATCATTTTTTAATCAATTAATTAACCTTTAATTAATCAATTAAGAAACTATATCAAACCATATTTAATATAGAGTTAACTAACATATAAATATCACATATTTATATGATCTCTTTAGGAATTCAATTTCTATAAATCTGATATTAGAATTACATTCAAATATGTCTCTCTTACATAATGTGAATTATAGATCACATCTATAATTATTTATATATTAATCACATTAATATACAATTTCCTTAATTGATTTGAACAATTTAAATCATTCCTTACTAATATTCTTTAGGGGTTGTTTGGGGCACTGAGTTGAGATAGGATGTCTGGAGTTCATATGTATGTGGAGTTCATATGTATGTGGAGTTCATATGTTTGTGGAGTTCATATGCCTGTGTTGGGGTGCAGAATTATTTGGTCTGAGTTCATATGTTTGTGTTTGAGGTGCAGAGTTTAGTTCATATGTTTGGGTATTTGATGCAGTTTTTTGAACTCTAAATAATATGCTTTTATGATTACTATTTTTGTTTTGAAACTTTTTTATTCAATAATTCTACCCATCTTTGTTTGAATAAAATATGTATTGCAATTTTCTTTTTTTTTTTTTAATTTTTAAAGCTTTTCTTTCTTTCTTTCTCTCTTTCTTTCCTTCTTTCTTGAGCAATGAACAATAATTAACTCATTACATTTCTTGTAGAAATAAAGTTAAATAAATGAGAAACTAAAGTGAAATCAAAATTTTTTATTCTAGCTAATTTTTCTCCTTGAATTTCATTATCTTCATCTTTTTTTTCTTCTTCTTCCTATTGTTGCTCTATATTTTTACTATGTCATGATTTTTTTAATTAGATCTCCCCCATTATCGTAACAGTTAATGGAATGTCACCACATTTCTTCAACAGTTTCATTTTCATTTCTTCTAAATTTGGAAGATCATCAAAGAATAAATCTCTATTTTTCACTAATTCTTGCTGGAAAATGTCCCAGGATTTTTTTTTTTCATTTTATGGTTTTTTTTTGTTAAATTTGGAAGATCATCAGAGAATAAATCTCTACTTTTCAATTGCATAAATACTTTTCATTTAAATATTCGTAACACTCATTTGATATGTGAATTTATTATGTATAAAATATTGCACTTAATGTAGAAAAAAAATATTTTTTAATATAATCAACAACTCTACAACATACTTTAACCGTCATTAGTCTTATAGTAGTCAGAAGTGGTTGTCAAAGTTGATTACCGAAGATGATTTTTGCTAGAGTTTATAGTCGGAGGTGGTTTTTGGAGTCTGAAGTTGGTCACATGAAGGTGTATATGAGTTGGTTTTCGAATCCTGGAGTTAGTCAGGCGAAAGTGGTCATCAAAGTTGATCATCGAAGATGATTTTCACTAGAGATTGTAGTCAGAGATGACTGTCGGAGCCCGAAGTTAGTTGCATAAAGGTGGTATTAGAGTTGGTTGTCGGATTTTGTCGTTGAAAGTGACATAAAAGGGAATCTTTTGTTTGAAACCTTAAGTTGGTCGTCGGAGTTGTTTGCTCAAAGGTGATCATCAAAGGTGATTTTCATTGAAGTTTATAGTTAGAGGTGGTTGTCTGAGCCTACAATGGTGGTTTTCAGAGTTGGTCATCAGAGTTTTTTTCAGAGCCAAATGGCCGTCGGAGTTAGTAGTGTGAAGGTGGTCGTCGAAGTTGGGCCACCAGAGGAGGTTATCGAAGTTAGTTGCGCAAAGGTTGTTGGAGCTTGGAGCTAGTCGCCGAAGCTGTCATCGAAGATGGTTGTCAGAGTCTGGATTTCGTCACCGAAATTGTCATTAGAGGTGGTTGTTGAAGCCGAGTGTTGGTCGTCAGAATTGTCATCAGAGGTGGTTGTCGGAGCCCAAAGTTGGTCACTAGAGTTGTCATCAAAGGTGGTTGTCAAATTCCAAAGTTAGTTCTCGGAGTGTGACAGTGGCCAATTGGTAGAACCATTGCAAACATGGGAAGAAGGGAGAGTTGAGGTAAGTTGGTAAAATATACTAACTCAACTCCACCAACATTTAAAGTTGGTGGGCTAAACAATGAGTTGGTATATTATACCAACTAAACTCAACTCATGTTGGTGAGCCAAACACCTCCTGAGTGAACAAGGGGACCTTATAGACCTATAGATTAGAAGCTTCAACGATATGAAATTGATTGGCTAAACTCATTAACCAAATTATTCAATATTCATTAACTGTGGGTACACTCTTCTAAAGACCACAATTGCACTCTTCTCACTGTAGATACATTTCTATATTCATGGATATAGACCAATAATAGCAAGTTAGTCCTTCATGAATATTTGTAACACCAACTGGTCAAATTACCACTTTACCTTTGGGTTACCTCTGTATCCTTGAGTACTAGTGCTCATTTAATGAACAACCTGTTTATGGTCCAAACATTAAACGAAAACCCCTCTCGGGCCAATGAGAGGGTAAGGCCATTTGTTCAAGTCCCGGAGACAACACCTAAGGGAACACCCATCTACTTAACCTAAAGTCAGAAAAGAGTGAATTCCATCTTGTATTGTTATGTTCCTAGCTCCCCACTTTTTCTTGTCCCAAAATGGTAGGCTTATTGAGTTGGTGAACTAGCTACTCTCACCCAAACAAATCAAAGGACAATCTTTCGTGAACAAAAGTTCGTCATATACTCAGGATTAAGACAAAGTTGCCTAGGTCATCTTATTGAAATAGAAACCTTACCAGTCAATGGTGTTACATCTAATGGTTACTATTTCCTGGTCCAGTCTTATGAAAACTCATTGCATAGGATACCCCCACTCGCATGTCACCTACACGATCACGTTGGATCATTGCGCTTGTATCAAATATAAACATTGATCCCTGTATGTCTCCACATACTATTCAAGACTCATAAGATAGCCTAGGATGTTAGTTTATTTATTTAGGGTTATTAAGATAAAATAGAATATAACACAATCAATAAAATTTATTGAAATAACAACGATAACTCTTCATTGATGAAATAACATCGAAAACTCTTTATTGATGATGGTCAATTAATTTCATTTATTGTCTACGAGTTTTAGGGCATAAAACCTAACATCGACAACTACCTCCGACTACAAACTCTAACGAAAACCACCTTTGAACGAACAACTCCAACGACCAACTCAGGAGTCGACAACTACCTCCAACAATGAACTCCGATAGCCAACTCTAATATCACCTTCATGCGACTATCTTGAGGCTCCGACAACCAACTCTGGCTACAAAATCCGGCGAAAATCATCTTTGATGATTAACTTCGACGACCACCTTTGCTCGACCAACTCCGAGCTTCAAAAACCACCTCCTATGACAAACTTCGATAACCAACTCCAATACCACCTTCATGCAGCCAGCTTCAAGCTCCAACAACCACCTCCTACTACAAACTCCAGTGAAAATATCATCGATAATCAACTTCAACAACCACTTCCAACTATTATAAAACTAATGACTGTTAAACTATGTTATAAGGTTGCTGATTATACAAAAAAATTATTATTTTTTCTACACTAAGTACAATATTTATATGTAATAAATTGTTAAAAAATATATATTTTTATTTAATTGAATTCACATATCAAATGAGTGTTAAGAATATTTAGATGAAAATTATGTATATAGTTGAAAAGTATATAACATATAACAAAAAAATCATAAAATAAAAAAAAAAATTATGGAATATTTTCAAATAAGAACTAGTGAAAAATAGAGATTTGTCCTCTGATGATCCTCCCAGTTCATTGAAACTGAAAGTGAAACTGTTGAAGAAATGTGATGACTTTGCATTGCCTACTAAGATGATGGGAGAGTGTTAATTAAAAAATTCATTACATAGTAAAAATATAGAGCAATAACGGGAAGAAAAAGAAAAAGAAGATAATGACAATGAAATTCATGGAGAAAAATTAGGAACCAAAAGTTTTGATTTCTCTCTGATTTCTCATTTTATTTCACTATATTTCTATATGTAATAGGTTAATTATTGTTCACTGCCTATAAGATAAAGACAAAGAAAGAAAGAAAGAAAGAAAGAAAGAAAGAAAAGCTTTAAAAATTAAAGAAAAATATTTCAATCCATATTTTATTTAAACAAAGATGGGTAGAATTATTGAATAAAAAAGATTCCAAAACAAAAATAGTAATCATAAAAGCATATTATTTAGAGTTCAAAAAACTACATCAAATACCCTAGACATATGAAACTAAACTCTACATCCCAAACACAAACATATAAACTTAGACCAAATAACTCTGCAACCCAAACATAGACATATGAACTCCACATATATATGAACTGTTAGAGTTAGAAAACATGCAGCGAAAGAAAAATTGATCATTAAGCATTCTAATTCATTAATTTTGGCTTTGAATTAAGCATGCTCATAAACTAGCAAGAAGGTTTCAAGTCATACCTTTGAAGTAACACTTTAATTTTGAATCTCAGTTGCAATCTTCTTCAATTCAGCTTGTGAACCACCATAATGTCTTCTCTGCTATTCTCTAGGTGTCTTAGATTGAGTTGTGGGATTCAATATAAGCTTGAATTGAGGAAATAATGAGAAAAAGGTTACTACATCACGGTCTTCAACCACAAGCTTTTTCAACAAAATTTCTATCAATTGCATGTCATATTCTCAGCCCAATCTTATTGATTTATTGCATGAATATCATGCAAACATCATTGTTGCATGTAGTGCAGCTCATACTTGGAAGATTGACTGAAAATCATGATGGAACCATGAATAAGCTACTTGAATAGAAAGTGGAAAAATCCCACTTTTTGGGATTTTCCATTTTCTATTCTTTTTCAAATTTGTTTTTTTTAATTGGTTTCTAGAATCAATTTTTATTTTCAAAAACGAAATCCTTATTAATTTTACAAAATTAATTCATTAATTTTTCTAATAAAATTAATAATAATTAATTAATTCTAATTAATTCAATATCAAATATTAAATTCATTTAACACTAATTCCACCATCATGAATCCCTATTCATGAATTTAATATTTAAATCATATTTAAATATTAATTAATTATCCAATTTTGTTTAATTCTAAAATTAAACGTGTAATTATATCACATATAATTACTAATTTCCTTAATTCTATTTTGAACATTTCAAATCTACTTATCACGATACTCTAAGGCTAATCCATTATTGGCTCCAACGATCTGAGATTAATTGGTTAAACTCTTTATACCAAATTAACCCCCATTCGTTAACTACTGGGTGACTCCACTAAAGCCCAGAGTTGCACTTCCCTCACTGTAGATATATTATGTCTACTCAATATAACCATGATTAGTAAGTTAACCCTTCACAGGTTGTTCGTAATAACGGTTGGGTCAAAAGGTTGTTTTACCCCTGAAATTACCTCTTGTTCCTTAAGTCCCACTGATCCTCTAATGAACAATATGTTTGTGATCCGATCATCAAACCAAGTCCCTCTCGGGCCAATGCGAGGGTTGGGCCCCTTATTCAAGGAGTCAGCACTTAAGGGAACAACCTTATTCATATACTATAGATCGTTTTGACTATTTACTCGAACTTGATTCAGTTTTATGTCTCTACATAAAGTTCAAGTATCATGTAATAGTCATAGATCTTTTAGTTTATTGGATTTATTTCTAAAACAAAATAAGCAATTCATATATTCAATAACAACTTATTGAATTTTTAGAATAATTTTTTTTGTTTACAAACCACGAGTTTTAGGACATAAAACCCAATAAACTCTCATTTGGACTAAAACTCTAGTGGTAACACATAATGTTGAGTTTTTGAGTTTTATAGAGAAATACAATAAACTAGGGCATCACATACCCATGAGTTTTTCTCCCACTTGCCCTAGGTTATATGCCTCGTAGTTCTATTCTTATTAGGAGATTCTCAAACACTTTAGCCAAGAGACTCGTTGTGAACACGTTAGTATACTATGGACTTCTTATTAAACTATTTAGGGAATTCAATTTATTTTAACATCTTTTTGTTTTACAATGTCGTCACTGAGACTTGATGACTCGAGTTTCCACTAAACTCAAGTTATGGCTAGGTTATCATATATTCCTCTCACTACATCAAGGTACCCTAAACTCTTTTAGTAAGATGGATCTGACCTATCATATATTCCTCTCACTACATCAAGGTACCCTCAATTCAATTAATTTCTAGCTGTTTTAAATATCTAAATATTTGCAAATGATTTTTAATTAGGTTGGTTCTAGCAGAAGTTGCTTTGCAATAGAACAAACATAACTTTTGCTAGTGAACATTTCATTTATAAAAAAAAAGTTTATACAATTTGTTCTTTACAACAAGATAAACTAACTTTCATTACAATAACAAAAATAAGAATATCTTTTCCACAGCAACTACACCATCTCCCATTGGACAACTGAAGTACAACAAGCAATCTTCAGGAACTAGTTTCCCTATTTTACTTTCTCTACTCTTTTCCCTACAAGGTATTGAGGGCAGTTTCTCTTCCAGTGCACTTCTTCACTACAATGGAAACATTTTCTTTTATCTGCAGCATTTGGCTTGCCTTTTCTGCCAGCAGGTTTTTTCTTCCCTTTCCCCTTGTTCTTCTTAACTGGAATACTCTTACTCTTTGAAGAAGAAGCAATATCAGGCCTTTTGGATGATGTTCCTCTCTTCTCTACAATGGTAACATTTACCTCTAGTTCCAGACCTTTTGCTCTCATCATGGTCTGGTAAGCCTGTAACTCATTGAAAAGCATAGTCAAGTTATATTTTGTTTTATTCATCAATGCGTTCGTACAAAACTGTAAGAAACTCTTCGGAAGAGATTCTAGAATAAAACCAACTTGACTCTTCTCATTAACGACAACAACGTTTACTTCTGCCACGTTGAAATGGACCATCATATCCAGGACATGTTCTCTAATAGAGGTCCCTTCTTTCATACAATAGTTGTAAACGTATTTGATAGCATCATGCCTTAGGGAGAAGGATGATTGTCCAAACATCCGACATAGAGACTCCATAATCTCCCTGGCAGTACTCATGCTCTCATGTTTCTTTGCCAATACATCAGATATGCTGGCAAGAATATAGGCACAAACGTTGTTGTTATCCCTAATCCATTTTTCGTATGCATCCCGAACATTTCGGTTTGCATTTGAGCTAAGAACGGGAGGACACTCTTGTGTTAAAACGAACCGTAGGTCATCTATTACTAGTATAGTGCTTAGGTTTGATTTCCACATGGCATAGTTATCCCCAGTGAGTTTATCAGATGCCAACAATTATACTAAAGAACTCGTCATTCTGAAAATATAAACAAATTTTATTAGTGAATGGCTTTTTAAACCCAATCATGTTTTATCAAAGTAATAATGTACCCAAGATTATTTTTGCAATGTAACAAGACATTTTTGACTAAATATTATCCCTAGAATAACTCATATTTCGATAGTCATTTAGCTACCGTTTTTTGTCAGAAATTACTAACACTTTAGTAATTTCGTAATTGTAACCCTCCATTTTTAGACCTCATAAGTCGGCTCCAATAATGGTACCAAATTGGAAAGTTAAAGTTGAAAACGACCTAAGAAATCATATCCATTTCTGGAGTTTGAGTTGTTCTGAATCCTATGTTACAACCTTCCGAGGGGATAGCCATCGAAAAATGACTAGCGAGGCCGACTTAAAGACGACAAGCAGGTGCAACATAGGAATCTCAAAGTCCAAAAAAACAGAAGAGACCGTAGGATATGTTCACATATCCTTCACCCACTTACTATGAATTACTTCCCTCATTCACTTTGATCTTGACCTCATGACAAACACTTTTCGAATGGAGCAGTCAAGGTATAATCGACACGAAGTGTTGCACAGATCTCACAGTGTGAATTTTCAAGGATATGAGAGTTGAAATCAATATATCAAATGTTTGACTTTTCATTGAACACCTTCCCCTCCTTCACCTTGATCTTGATCCCATGCATACACTTTTCGAATGGAGTAGTCGAGGTATAATCGACACGAAGTGTTGCACGGATCTTATGGTGTGAACATCGTAGGACGTGAGATTTAAAATCAAAACAACACATTTGATTTTACGATGAACAAATTCCCCTATTCACCAAAATTTCGATTCATGTAGACACTTTCCGAATGGAGGTCACTCCCAGGGTGACACGAAGTGAAAAATGAATTTCGATCGTGAACTTTTAGGGAAGCAAGAGCTAAAAGTAATCATATCATATATGTTTATTAATCTCCCACTGATATGTTTTAATATATCATATACGCTATTTTATTCTCATTGAAGTGCTCTAATAACATATGATATATGTTATTGAACTCCCACTGAAGTGTTCTAATGTTAAACTAGGTATACATTTTAGGCTTGTTCCGACTAATTAAACAACCTAAGTCTAGGTGTTTATCCAAGTGTAACATTTATATTTGGATTTAACCTACGATATCTAGGTGATAAACCAGTTTTAAAACCTCACACTGCTCACTGCTCACGTATTGCTCATGAAATTGGTTAACAATGCTCAATTATTCAGCCATAATCCCCAGGTAGCAAGTGTTCCATAGAACGTCAACTTAAATACCCCCAGTCTTAGACAGGATTATATTATAGTTGAGTTTGTAACCATATTTTACAAGATATCGACCTATTTTAACTATTAAAACAGGCGATTAACCTACATAAGCATGCAGTTGTTCTTTGTTATGGATTTTAAATGTCTAACCTAATTTTGTAACAACTTACAAAATTTTAGACATGCTAAGCATCCACAACATACATCAAAGGCATTCAATATTTAATATAACACTTTATTAAATAAAAGAAACCCTAGACATGCATATTATATATTATAACACTTTATAACATACTTTCAATACTTGTAACATGTTTCCTATAGTGGGATTTTAAATCTACATGGCATACTTTATGCACATACAAGATTTATTTAATTATAACATACATCACATGCATAAATAATTAAACACATACTGATATGGTTTTAGTTTTGGCATTTTCAAGCAAACAAAGGCCTAACTATTATAAAATTCAGCAAGAAAAGGCTCCAAAACGCTTATGGACCACTCGAACCGCCCCAAACCGGACCCAAATCGCTCGAATTGGACCTCTAAACCTTTAAAAGTGGCTGAATCGGGCTGAACAGGTCAGACCAGACTTTCTTGACTCGAACTGGCCGAACCGGTTCAGTTGAACCACCAGTTTAGGTTGAAGCGTGCATGCTGGGCTGGGGTGAGCAACGTTGTAACGCTCTCACACCAACATTGCAAATGGCAGGTGTTCTTCAACGTTTGGGTAGCAATATGAGCAACGTTGCAACGTTGCCTGGACAATAGCTCCACTGGAATTTGCAGCAGCTCGACCTTCTTCACTTCTTTCTTTAATTACATCTTAATTTCAGCTCTAATGTTCTCCAAATAAATTATAAACTCTTGTGCACACGTATAAGCTCATCAATCAAGAGCCAATTACAAATTTAACAAAGCAATCAAAGAGAATTTTAATGCCAAAACACAGAAATCCATATCAGTTCATCATTTTCATATATCTCATGAAAAAACACCCACCAAGCCAAATTAAAGCAAATTGAATGCCTAAATGATGCTCTGATACCAATTTTTAGAGTAAGAAGACATGCCGCAGAAGAAAAACGGATCATTAAGCATCCTAATTCATTAATTTTGGTTTTGAATTAAGCATGCTCATAAACTAATAAGAGGGTTTCAAGTCATACTTTTGAAGAAACACTTTAACTCAGCTAGTGAACCACCACAATGCCTTCCCTACTATTCTTTAAGTACCTTAGATTGTATTGTGGGACTCAATATAAGCTTTAATTGAGGAAACAAGGAGAAGAGGTTACTGCATCACCATGGTTGAAGACCTTCTTCAACCACAAGTTTTTTTAGTAAATTTTCTATCAATTGCATGTCCGATTCTCAGACCAATCTTCGTGATTTATTGCATGAATATCATGCAAACACAATTGTTGCATGTATTGCAGCTCATGCTTGGAAGATTGACTGAAAATCATGATGGAACCATGAATAAGCTACTAGAATAGAAAATGGAAAAATCCCACTTTTTGGGATTTTTCATTTTCTATTCTTTTTCGAATTTGATTTTTCTAATTGGTTTTTAAAATCAATTTTTATTTTCAAAAATGAAATATTTATTAATTTTACAAGATTAATTCAATAATTAATTTTTCTAATAAAATTAATAATAAATAATTAATTAAACAATTTAATAAATTCTAATTAATTCAATATCAAATATTAAATTAATTTAACACTAATTCCACCATCATGAATCCCTATTCATGAATTTAATGTTTAAATCATATTTAAATATTAATTAATTCTCCAATTTCGTTTAATTCCAAAATTAAACATGTAATTATATCACTTATAATTACTAATTCTCTTAATTCTAATTTGAACATTTTAAATCTACTTATCATGCTACTCTAACGCTAATTCATTTGTGAGCTAGTAGGTGGACCTCGTGGACTTACAGATCATCGGTTCCAACGATCCAAGATTAATTGGCTAAACTCTTTACACCAAATTAATACTCATTCGTTAACTACTGAGTCACTCCACTAAAGCCTAGAGTTGCACTATGTCTACTTAATATAACCATGATTAGTAAGTTAACCCTTCACCGGTTGTAATAACGGTTGGGTCAAAAGGCTATTTTACCCCCAAGATTACCTCTTGTTCCTAAAGTCCCACTGATCCTCTAATGAACAATATGTTTGTGATCCGATCATAAAATGAGGTTCTCTCGGGCCAATGAGAGGGTGGGGCCCCTTGTTCAAGACCTAGAGTCAGCAAATAAGGGAACAACCTCTCTACTATCCTTGAAAGCGGGTAAGAGTGAATTCCATCTTGCACCCTATGTGATGTGAATTCAACAATTGAACCATTGCATGTATCTAAAGGACCAATTACAAGAAGCAAGGCAAAGAAGATTCAAGAGGCATTCATACTACATCTTCAAAAACTAGCAAATTCACAAGATCCGACAAATAATTTTGAGACCAAAGTTTTATATAATATTAGTTCAATGAGTCAAGAAGAGAATGGCATGAAGATGGCACGGGAAAAGTCCTATAGTTTGGAAGATGACACGATGGTAAAAAAAAGTGTGCAGATTTTGTGAAGAAAATGTTGTGAAGTGTGCACTACATGGGGAAATGTGATGTCAAACCTTGTCAAACGTGCATATCTACTTTGCTGCCTTCTAGAGGAGATATTTAAGGCAATTTGAAGACTTTCTACATTCCTAGTTTTACATTTTGACTTATAATTTAGTATGCAATTAAGTTTCAAGTTTCTAAGTGTTATTTTTTCCAATTTGCAATTAATTATATTTGAATGACTTTTGAGTTTCTTGGTCTATCCACGACAATTTGACCTATAATATGGCTTGTAATGTTCTTCAAAACTCAGATTATCGATAGTAAAAAGCTTGTGCTTATTCAACCCTTTGGTGTTGTCTATTTCTTTCAAATTTGTCTTTAAATTTGATATTTAAATCAATTCATTGGATTCTTGATCAAGCTAATTATGGAGTGAGTTATCTTAGGATCTAAGAGTGATCATCATAGATTCTAAGTTTGATGTAAGTTAACATTCTTTGTGAATGTTTGTAAGGATCCTAGAAGGACCTCTAGCTTTGCATCCAACAAGCATCGCAGGCGCTTATCACTATGTCCTCAGCTATCTACCTAGTCTTACCCCTAAAATGAGAGGTTTATTGAACCGGCGTCGTTGAGCTAAGCCTCACCTATGAAAATCTAAGGATAATCTCGAATAAATAGGAGTTTATAGTTAGCTCAAGATTAAGGTCAAGTTACCTAGTTCATCGCTTTGAAATAGTCAATCTTAAATGGTAAACAGTGATATAAAGTAAGAGTGACTTATTTCGTGGTTCGATCTTGTGCAAACTCAATCCACAGAACGCCCCCACTCCTCATGTCATTACATGTACGAATTGGGATCACATCGTTGTAGCATTGTACAACTCCTTCTAACAACTACAGAGTAGGCCGCATCCGATAGTGTTACTAGAATAAGGCACCCAACCTTATTCATATACTATAGGTCATTTTGACTATTTACTCGAACCTGATCCACTTTTATGTCTCTACATAAAGTTAAAGTATTCATATAATAGTCTATTGAATTTTATGTCCTAAAACTCGTAGTTTGTAAATTAATAAACATATTCTGTTTTTCAATAAAGTTGTTATTGAAATTGTAATCTTGAATCCAATAAACTAAGGTTTTGGGGCTATTTAATGTAGTTTGAACTTTATGTAGGTGACATAAATGTGGATCAAGTTCAAATATATAGCCAAAATGGTCTATAGTATATGAATAAGGTTGGGTGCCTTATTCTGAGGACACTATGGATGCGACCCACTTTGTAGTTAGTACAAACGATGTGATCCTGAATCGTTCATATAGAGATATGTGAGTGGGGGCATCCTATGTAAAGAGTTTACATAAGACTGAACCATGAAATAGTCACTTTTTATGTTCTAAATGTCGTTTTATGTATAAAACTGACTATTTCGTTAATTGATGATCTAGGTAACTTAATCTTAATCTTGAGCTAACTATGAACTCCCGTTCACCCGGAATTATCCTTAGATCTACATAGGTGAGGGCAGCTCAATATCGCTAGCCCAATAAGCCTTCCATTTCAAGGGTAAGACCGGGTGGATAGCTGGGAACATAGGGTGCAAGACGGAATTCACTCCTACCCGTTATAGGGATAGTAGATAGGTTGTTCCCTTTAGTACTAAATCCAGGTCTTGAACAAGGGGCCCCACCCTTTCTTTGGCCCGAGAGGGATTCGGTTTATAGGTGGACCTTAAACCAATTGTTCATTAGAGGATCAATGGAACTTAAGGAACAAGATGTAGTCTTGGGGGTAAAATGGTTTTTATGAGTCAGCTGAGATTACGAACAACCTTTGAAGGATTAGCTTAGTAATCATGGTTATATCAAATGGACACAAATATATTTATAGTGAGGGGAGTACAACTATGGGACTATAGTGGAATGACCCGTTAGTTAGAATGTTGATTAGCTCCGTCTAAAGAGTTTAGCCAGCTAATCTCGTATCGTTGGAGCCTATGATCTATAGGTTCATTAGGTTCCCCTACTAGCTCGTATGAAATAAACTTAGAACAATACGATAGAATGATTCGAATTGTTCGAATTAGGTAAAGAGAGAGAAACTGACAAGTATATGTGATATAATGGTCGGGTTTTTCAGTTTAGAGATACAAATTTAATATTTAAATGTGATTTAAATATCAAGAATATGAATACGTTCATATTCGGAAACGTCGAAAATAATGGAAATGGTCAAACATGTAAAAAGTCAAAGAGTTGACTTTTGACTTTGAAAAGTCAAACTTTGACCTCCTTATATTCAAAGTGATTTGAATTTCGAAAAAATGAATGTGGATTCATGCTCGGGAGGTCAAAATTAGTCAACACGAAAAAAATCATAAAAAGTCAAAATGTTGACTTTTTGGTCAAAGTTTGACTTTGACCAAATGACTATTTTGTCCTTGAACTAAAGTTAGTGGGAAAATCCAAACTTTTGTTGGATAATTCCACTAACAAAATAGTGGGATAGGTGTTAGCTTATAGTGGAGACATTAAGCCCACTAAGATAGTGGATTATAGGTGTTGGGTTTTTATGGATTTGGTTCATGCAATTGTTACATGGTTTTTTCTATAAAATGGGCTTTCATTTTGAATGAAAAAAGTTGTCATTTTGCCAAAATTGTTTTGTAAATTTGGGCTAGAAAAATTACATTTTTTGGAGAAAAATTTAAAACCCAAACCTAATCCAAAATTCCATTTCTTTTTTCCATCTCTTTCTCTCTCTCGATTTTTTTCATCCACCGGGTTCCCATAACTCGGTTCTGAGTCTAGAGGATAGTAGGTCAACTCTAGTGGTGGTCCGAAAGAGTTTGGGTCGAGATTCAACAAGGAAAAGCGGTTTTCAGAGGCTTCAAAGGTAAGTTAATTACTGTTTTTTTTCCTTCAAATTGCATGTTTTTTCCTTTAAATTAAAAGCAATTAGAGTGTAATTAGATCCTTTTTCCGCTGCGTATGTCTCGAGTTCCATCATAGTGATGGATCTTTTAGTTTAATGGATTTATTTCTAAAATGAAATAAGCAATTCATATATTCAATAACAACTTATTGAATTTTCAGAATAAGTTTTATTGTTTACAAAGCACGAGTTTTAGTACATAAAACCCAACATGAACTCCACAGACATATGAGCTCCACAAATATATGAACTCTACAGACATATGAACTCTAGACATCCTATCTCAACCTAGAGCCCCAAACAGTCTCTAATAATTTTTTATGAAGTTTATATTTTACCCAAAAGTGAATGATTATAATTCTACCGGTGTCACAACTTTTTTTTTTCGAAAAATAAAAAACTCATATATTTTTTTGTTAAATTATACAAACTACCCCTAAACTTTCTAAAAAATATCCTTGAAATTTCAAAATTTTAAAAATACCTTTAAACTACCAAAATGAGTTAAAAAAACATCCTTACCATTAGTTTTAAATGGAAACCATTGGTGTTTGCATCAAAAATACCCCTGAACTTTTAAAAGTTTCAGAAATATCCTTAAACTAAAAATAAAGTTAAAAAATGCCTTTACGGTTATATGACCTAAACCGTTAATATCATCTTACTTCTCTATTTTCCATCTTTTTTCTCCAATCCCTTCTTCAATACCCTCTTACTCCCCTTTTGTTAATCATTTCACATTTTTTTTTATCTATAATAAGTAAATAAAACTGCACACTTTAGTTAAGGTATATGGACTATAATAAAAAGAAAGAGAATGAAGAAAGAACAAAAAAATTTTAGGACTTAAATGTTTTGATAAAGTTGTATGTTAGTAGGTGAGTGTGTTAATAGCCAAATACATTTTTCTTGTTTGACTATTTATCGTCTTGGTATGTTTAACGGGATATTTTGATTTTGAAATTTTGTGGGATTTTATATTTTAACATAAAATTTTGATTACCGAGAAAATAGGTGTAATTTAAGAATTGGAAAATTAAGAGAAAAATGAAAGAATCTATATGGAAAAAAATGAGGATATCTATATAATTTGTTTTAAATTAATTTTTTTTAACTCAAGAAAAGTTCAAACAAATTGATCGACTAACCAAAGAAGTTAACTCAGCAAGTTGACCTCAAAGGTCACGAACCTCGTCACTATACTGAGATGCTTCACTCGATTGTCCCCATCCTTGTTGATGATATTTGTCAATGCTTCAAACACTGACACAAAAAGGAAAACAAATCAAAAGAAAAAGAATACTCTAACTTGAAATTTAACTAACGAAACTTCAAAGGCTTCCCTGGCAACGACGTCATTTTTGTTCGAGCCTCTTACGGTGTCGTTTATTCCCGAACATGACTATGAAACAAAAGAAAATTTGTAAATAAATATCGAACTACTCCTATCACTACAAAGACGTAGCAACAGTGGTAAGTCCGAGTCGATCAGTAGGGAAGCGCGATTTGTTTCGTTAAGTTAATTTCTTAACTAGAGCGGTGAATGGGTGCTTTTGGTGTGGAAGAGATAAAACATGTGAAATTAAAAATAAAAGAGTAAATGTAATCTAGAATAGGAGTCTATCTAATTTCAAGAGTAAGAGAATGAATCCTATGTAATTTCTATCATGGAAATCGATTATTAAACGAACGTTCAATTTATGCATTCACGACTACCAAATCGATTCGACTTAACTAATCTCTACAAAGGCCGAAAATCAATTAAATCGAAATCAATCAAGTGTCCTAATTATTAATTAAGGTCGGAAAGACCACGTCCCGATTAAACTATATGCTCTCTATTCTATTGGGTTCTTAGCAATCATTTAAAATTAGAAAAACATATGCATTAAGAATGAGGATTCAATCACGTTGATTAAAAGTCAAGAAAATCCATTTTCAACCAATTTATTCTTCGAATCTGGATTAAACATGCAATGCCAAAATTCAAGGATGACCTATAAATCTCAAGCATACACATTTAACCATTGCTACTAGGTAAAATCAAGCATAGATGAACTACGAGGAAACGTACGAGCTCAAAACTAACTAGCGGAGATATGCAATCATGATAGGGTCGGAATCTCTGGTACTTTCAACTTCAATCTATTCGAAATTCGAAATTTGTATAGAGTCTTTTCATTTTCACGTGCAATATTCTTTTTTTGTAGGGATACAATTACATCTGTCAGAGAAAAAAGAACGAATGGATCTTGTAATCTAACACACAAATGAAAATATAAATTCATCAAGATTCAAAGAAAAACATAGAATTGAAGAACATTACATTTAATTACTGAAAAACTCAAGAAATTAGGGATAGGGCTCTTGCTCAAAGAAAACTAGATAGAAGTTACCTCTTAATTCATAGAAAAATCCAAGGTACACATCTAATCCATTGATTATAACCCAAAATAAAAAGAAAAATTAACCTAAAGGCACTAAATTCTAAAGGAAAAAGAAGAAGAATGAAGGTTAACTTCGGCCTCCATCAAATTCGGCTCCAAAATTCAGCATGTTTTGACCTAAAGAAGAAGGGAGGTATTTATAGAAATCAGCACAGCGTTGCAATGCTGGACACAGCGTTGCAACACTTGACAAATAAAGCCACTAGCGTCAGGGAAACATTGCAACACTGGCGTTATTGCCAACTTAGAGAGTTACAACACTAGGAGTACCATTGCAATGCTCCCTTACAATTAGGCTACTGCCTTATAATGTCAAGCGAGCATCGAGCTTCGTATAAAGTGAGCGTTACGATGCTGAAGTAGGGGCATTTTGGTCTTTTTGACTCCTTTGAAGCCCGACTTGCTTCAACTCTTGATTGCTCAATACCTATAAATAGTGGTCCAAATTGCATCAACTTAACCCTGTTCTTTACCAAATTGCAAATTCTACCTCTTGATTGCTTAATACCTATAAATAGGAAAATAAACACATAAAAATCCAATAATGAGCCCGAATTAAGCTAGGAATAATAGCTCTTTCTGAGCTATCAAACACCCCCAACTTAATTCTTGCTCGTCTCGAGCAAGGTAGAAATACACAATAAAATAGAATGTAAGATAATTAAAGATATGCTAGCTTAATTTGTAAGGTTGTTACTTCAGTCTCAATAGTCAATTAGAATGAAATTTGTAATCAAGAACGAAAATAAATTATGATCAATTAATGAAGCACAAGTTTAAGAATAGTTCTTAATGTCACACCCCCTCCCAGATTTCCCAAATGACCTGTCAGGAGGTGTGACTACAACAGTTACCAACCCTCTCGCTGGCATTTACTACCTACTAACCTGCTTAACCTGACTTAGAATCTTGGAATGCATAGCTACTTAACCATAACTTCAGGGTAACCTGCTTAACATGACAATCATTTACAGGGTTCTACATTACTCTTCAATAATACAACATATACACTTTACATAAGCCGTGAGCCCAACACACTCAACTAGTCCCTACATGACACAATACATGTGTACTACTATATACATAACCCACGCTTAGACTTCCTAACATTTTGGTCTTGAGTGGCATAGCAACAACAGAGTCGTCTTCTGGGGAATGACCGCTACCCATGGAAAAGACATTTAAACAGGGTGAGCTAGAAGTTCAGTGATGACTAACCTGTGAAACGTAGAAGACATACATATCAATCATGCTTAACAAAGAGATCATGTACTGAAAAGCGTAGTTGAAAATGAGAAATTATTCAAGCAAATAATCCCATAAAACTTCTCTATTAGTAATTAAACATAACGTAGGCATCATAGACATCAGCATTGGGAGGCCCTTAGGCCTCAACTTCCACATTGAATATCTTTACAAGACAACGACTCCAATGGTCTGCTCTTGAGTATAACCTTATTGAACTAAAGCTTGGTTGGGAAAGGGACCCTCCGACCCAACTTCCACTATAACCTTAGTCGAGGTGTGTCGCTTCTGACCATCACTTATGTCTTTAAATGTAACTCATCGAACAACTTCCATAACACTTGAAACATAAAACATAATAATGTTCTGTGAATATTTCCTGAATCTTAGTTGAGAACGAGCATTCATCGCTCAAGCTCTCAACGTCTGTATCACACCAAGAGAGTCATACTTTGGCCTCAGGTTACTGAAATATGGCCAAGAAGACCTATACTTTTGAAGGATCTCTTAACGAAGAGTTCCATGAGCACGTTCGGATCCTCCAATTTCACAGTTATGCAAACAAACAGTAATTAAGGGTATGCTATGAACAACAAAATAACAAGGGAGAGAGTTCTCATACCAGTTAAAGACGCTCTTCTAACTATGGAACTCAACGCAGTGGAAGACCTCTACCCGGACAACCAATGCCCAGCAGATATGTCGACTACAGCAGCACGAACAACCGCAAACACACGAACACAGGGGGACGACACCACCAGAAAGAAGCCTTAGGTATTCTCGGAGTGAGAACCCAAAGCGTGGTCTTCGGTGAGTTTGGTAGAGGTAGGATGAAGAACCGATCGTGTAGGCGATAAGCAAGTGGGAGAGAATATGAAGCTATGGCATAGCAAAATGCTTATCGCTTAGAAGAAACTACACGATCGTGTAGATTTTATTGAACGATCATTTAGAAAATAATAAACGATCGTTTAGCAAACAAGACACACTATAGGATCGTTTAGGAAAGCTAATCGATCATTTAAGACTTAGTGTGTGATCGCTTAGGCGTTAGATAGGCAATCGTTTAGGTACGAGGTATTCGATTGTTAAGGTGGTGAGTGACTATTGTATAGGCTCTCGAATTTAAGCGATCGATTACGTTTTCTATGAACACCTCTCAGGCCAAGAGAAGGTGTGTGGCGCCACATCGTTTAAGCCCTGGAATCAGCCCTTAAGGGAGCTATCTATCTACTTACCCCTGCATAAGGGAATGGGTGAATTCCATCTTGTGTAGCTGAGTTCCCAACTCCCAAATCAGATGAATCCCCAAAATGGTAGGTTTGAATCGGCGACCTGGCCACTCGCACCCATACAAATCAAAGGACCTCCCTCAATGGCAGGAGTTCCCAACTCACTCAGGATTGACGTCATATTACCTATGGTCATCCTAGTGAAGTGAAGTCTTTGCCATGAACGGTGTTATTAACGAGACATTAACACTTCGTGGTCAGGACTTATACATACTCTTTCTATAGGATGCCCCCGCTCGCATGTCCCCAACACGAATGATCAGGATCAGACCATCTTTGACAAGTCACAACACTTGTGACCATTCCACAAAGCGGGTCGCATCTGTAGCATTACCAGGATAAGGTTTCCCTCCTATATCATTATATTACAGACCATTTTGGTTATCACTCAAGACATGATCCACTTGTATGTCACCACATACATGCTTGAGTTACATACAGATAACGAGGGATTTTAAGTTTATTTGTTTCTGGTAAAGCAAATAAAACATGCAACTGAGAAAAATACAAGATGTGAAGTAAAATATCATATATTATACAACATAAGCATTCGTACAAACTATTTACAAACTACAGGACACGAGACTTTAAGGCATCAACCCAACAACTTTGGCCTCTCAAATATGGCCTAAGAGACCTATACTTCAGCCTCTTCTTCAGAACTTTCTACGTGCACATGGAGTTACTAAGTACCGTCAACACCTTAGGTACTTCCTGGAACCTTCCATGCTTCCTGTATCCGGCTTACTAAAAACATATCATGCTTTAAAATCATATATATTATGAATATTTCATAACATAGCTTTAAGCCTACCATTTGTAGAAACTTAGCTACAGTCTTTAGAATGCATGCTTCAACATAGAATACTTAATTTGAAATAAGGCTAACATATCACCTTGGCATGCGATAAAACAAGTACATGCTTAAGGAAAATGCTAAGAAATCTCATGAAACTTAATTGCTTGAAAACATATAAACTTATCAATAATTATCATTGAAATCACATAGTTTATCATTCTTCATAGTTTTTGCTAATGCGAAACCAACTCAATGCATAGCATTCTTCATTAACAAGTTTTATTGAAACTTGAATTCGTCTCTTGAGATGTGGCTCCTCTGTCCATCATATTCCCAGTCCCACTGGCCCAATGTGTACGTAGCTAGGATTCTATCTTCAACAGCCTCTAAGCTCGGTTACCAATTTGAGGTATTGAGCTAAACATACTTTACTAAGAGTCCTTCTCATAAACATCACACTTAGCTTTGTCTTATAGACTTAGCTTTCCCTAATAGCAGGAGTTAACCATTCAGGCTTTGTCTAGGGTAACATACTTCATAAGCACTGGACATTAATTATTTAAGAACATCATTTATGGACCATACCTATTCATACTCTATAAGTTATTAATCCACCAAGCATTCGTAAACATCAGTAAAGGAAATAGCTTGGCAAACATTTGAGGCAGGCTATCAATAAATAACTTTCATTAAAGCATGACTTGCTAAATCATTCATCAACTTTTGTAAACATTAGAGTCACTCACAGTCTTTATGAATTCCTATTAAGATTGATGAGCTTCTTCTAATAATGTCAACCCTGTGAACATATCAAAATACTTGAGTTACTAGCAATGGTTTCCCTTTTTAGACTCGCTTTTAAAATTAAGCTCACATTTATTCCTTTTGCTTTCAATTCTTCGTAACTTACCTTATTGTGTCGAGTACTTAGTCGAATTTAAAAGGGCTTAAAATTCAGCTAGTCACCTCCTTTTTTATGCCCACACCCAGTACTTAGCAAGATTTTTAGGGTACCAAACTCACGTTTAGCAAGTATTTTCCTGTTCTCCCAACAAATTCTAGATTCCGAATTTAATATTAATAACTCGAAATCCATAACTCATTTTAAGAAAATTCTTTATTCAAACATGCTCGGAATTGTGTTAACAATGTTACCTCAAAATTTCAGCATAAAAATCTTCGTGGTTTGTTTTAGAGCTTTAAATATTCCCCAATGGCCCTAAACTGCGAAGCTGCCTACTTGTTCAACACTTTCTAGGTTTAGCTTCCAAAATATGTAACTCAAACCCCAGGCATTATCTTGCAATAGTTCCTTCTACAAACTTACTCATAAAGGTGTTAATGATATTACCTTAAATTTTCAGCTTGAAATTCCATGTGGTTCGGCCTGGATCTTGATTTCTTCGTTGACGACTCAGATTCGACCAAAAAACGAAACCCATCGATACTTCCTTCATTCTCTGGCCTTTTTCTGGCAAGACTTCCTTTCAATGGCTCAATTTCAAAAACTAGACTCTCAAATCTTTCCAACGGTACTAGGTTCGTCTAATTTGCTCAAAAGAATCGTCCAAAACGAGCTCTTGAGTTATCTTCCCTTTTATACTACCATCCAACCCTTATGCATGAAATATCCTTTAGCCCCCTCACCCATTAATGGAGATTAAGCCATTTGTTCGGATAACTAAAAGAAAAGTTTAAAGCTAACTGTTTCAAGCAAACTCGATCCTCAATAGAAAAACTTGATGGAAAAGGGTTATTACTCGGTGGAAATTTCGATGGTTCTCTGCTGAATACTCGATGGGAAAAATTCGATGCTCGATGGGATACTGAATGCTAGATCCATCCTCGATCGCTTATACTCGACGCATGACCCTTCCTCGACCGTTCAAACTCAATGCTCGACCCTTCCTCAATCGCCTATACTCGACGTTCGACCCTTCCTCGATTGCTCAGCAATCATTTCCACGACCAATACTTAGCTTTTTTTTTTTTTTTTTTTTTTTTATAAGGCTAGCTTATTAACACCTGAGAGCATTTATTTTACCTAAAGGGCTAGCTTTCACACCCCATCACCGGGAACTTATCCACTCTTTTCTCACAGGGCCCTAACTAGACATGGTCAGGATAGCTCTTTTCACCTCTATCCATGCTCAAACACACATTATTTTTTGCAAGCACATTAACTAATGCCTCTTTTTTTAATTTTAATTTTTATTGATGACTTTCTTTTTCTTTATTCATAGTAGGCCTTATTTTATCTACTTCATCTAATTTTTTTCTACGACAAGTATGGTTACTTCTAAGTCAAAGGTGGACCTTTCGAGGTGACAATAGAAGTATAAAACAGATCACCCAATTCTAAGCACGCAAGACTTTAATTTCGCAAAATAATAACTTAAAGATGCATAAGAGACAAGAAAATTTTTTAAAATTGGGCTAAAATCATGATCATGCTTTCCTAACGTTCTTTCATTCAAATTTTATTACAAGAAGAGTGTGTCATAAACTATCATGATAACAACAGAGTAAACATGCTATCAAGGCAATCAAGGCACACAATCATTATCCGAGCACAACTGTAATATTAAAAATTTAACTTTCTTTTTATGCTTAGGCACTATTGATGAATGATTCAAGTTCTTGTCCTCGGCAACGACACCAAAAACTTGCAATATTAAAAATTTAACTTTCTTTCTTATGCACTACTGATGAATGATTCAAATTCTTGTCCCCGGCAACGGTGCCAAAAAACTTGATAGATGAAATTTTTATTTATCTTTATCTATATTTTTATTATACGCTAGTGAATGAAAATGATGATGCTCTATGCGCTCAAGTTGTTTTGCGATAAAAATATTGCTGCGATACTACGTTCTAAATGTATGCGATGATGTTTTAATGCTTCGTAGTATGCGTTGGTGTAGTGCGTGTCCTAAGTTTTCTTACGTGGAACCAAGTATAATTCCAACGCAAGTTTCTCAGATTGACCTAAGGTCAAACATAAGGATTGTTGTTGTTAATGCGATACTAGTGTGGTAAATGCGACCGGTTTAAAATAAAGAATAATGAATTGTTGTGCAGAAAAGTAAATTGCGTTGTAAATAAAATGCGTTAAAGTAAATTGCGGTGATAAAATAAATGTCTAAACTATTAGTGATATAGGGTGAGGACTGGCTATAAGTTGTGCAAGATAATCTAGTGAATGCGGTGGCAAGTCTTGTGAATGAATCAGAAAGAGAATGGGTTGAGGGAAAGGACATCGCAAGTTCGTCAATCTCGTTGAGGACACAACTAAGGTTCCACTTTCCCTTGGCTTACACCTTTCAGTGATCGGCCGCGTTCCCATATGTCTATGGTGAAACAGGGATGAACGTAATGAATGCAAGGTTATTTCCATCTCTAGAAATACTTATCACTTTAGTTAACGCATTCTTCCAACCTTCTCGCAATAGGCAGGATAAAATCTTCACTTCTGCTCTCACAGGTGAAGATGCCGTCGAGCATGCTTTAGCTAAACTCAGCCAATTTCCTTAAGAAGGATTAACTCACTCGCTTAATCCTTCCCCTTTACCCAGGGGTTTAATGACACATGATGGAGAAAATGGATGATGAATTTGTGGAAAAGAACAGAGAAATGACAATGATTATGATGATGATATTAAATCTAAAGATTAAGCGTTTGATACAAATCGTGAATGAAAGATTAAAGAAAGATGAACACAGTAGATGAATGAAAGAATAGAAAAAAATACGGGAAGAATGTCAATGTCTTGACACAGATCCCGATTGGAGACGTTGTGCTTGCTGGCGTGTGGATGAAATGGAGTGGAAAGCTTCCCTGTTAGGCTTGCTTTCCAGGTAGAAGTGACCTCTCTCATAGAGCTTCTTCTTCGGGAATGGAAAGAATTTCTTGCTCGGAGACTTACCTTTCAACCTTGTCTCGTCGTTCTCCCGAATTTTCTCTGTATTGTCTCTTCGACCAACCTTCTTTACATTGAATTCAAGGAAGCTATTTATAGACCTTGGCTCTCTATATTAGTGATCCCACTTTGTAAATATGATAATTTCTGCCATGTCATAATGGAAATGTCTGCTCTTTTCCACGATCAATTGTCAGAATCGTACAACAGAAACGCTGTACACTTGTCAGAATCTCATGCGAATGCGTTGCTCTTCACATCTTATATCGATCGTCGCATGCGATGTAGTTATTTTGAATTACTGCATGCGGTGGAAATGCGTTGATCACTTGAATCCATGATTGATCGTCGCATGTGCTACAATTACGTTGATCTTCTTTTCATTCTTGATCGATTGCCGCATGTTGTGTGGATGCGTTGTTCATTTTTTTTCCTCGAGCAATTAACGCATGCGGTGACCTATTTCCTACAAAACAAAGACTTGGACATTCCATTTCTCCATCATAATGGGGTTAGTGGGTGTGTTCACGACACTTTACAATTTCCATATTTCTAAGCCAATTTCTATACTGTCGATGCAATTTTTCCTTCTTTTTGCCGCATAATCTAAATAAAATGATATAATAACTTGTATTTCTACAAGTTATCACACCCCCAAATTTAGATATATGCTTTTCCTCAAGCATATCTTCGACTAAGGCAATTCCGCTTAACTCCCATCCTAACTTTGCGTCGATCAGCTACTCCGAATGCTCCACCTCTACATAATTTCTCAACACTAAAAGTTCCTTCTATCCTTTAACAATTCTTCACATGCTCTATTTTATTCTTATCTAAAGAAAATCTCTACCCAAAGTTCCCTTTTAGTTTTGAGAAGAATGTTTTACCTCTTCTTGCGAAAACAATGAAGTTCGTCTTTATGCGGTGGTCTGGTTTGCGTCATCGTATGGAGAATGTTGATCATGGTTACACCCTTCATTTTGGCTTGCTCCCATGAGTGTCATGCGAGCATCCAAAACTAAAAAAATATACGATATGCCAGAGGCTTGTACAAGGAAAGGTTTCCCAACCTTTAACTTCATCACGTGGAAATCAATGGGTTTAGGCTCAGATTCTTCATAGTTCTCACAAACTGGCTCTAGACATGGCATGCTATCTTCCAACTCATCCTCAATGTCGACATAAGTTACCTCATCGCTGCACACCTCAGTAGTGTCAGATGTGTGTAATGGGGATTCACATCCTCTCTCAACTGAATCAGAAGATTGAGTGACTGAGTCTCTTAAACTCTGAAGATCAACTCTAACCTCAGTTTGAAAACTAAAGCTCTTTTGGAGGTCATGGATCTCTTGCTCAAGAATAAGATTCTTAATAGCAAGCTATCTAATCACATCTTTTAGTGACATAACTGAGTCTACAATGTGAGCATGCATTGACATGTCGGATGTGGCAGGGTGTGGATCATAGTGGAACTGGTCCCATCCTAGGTTTCCATAGCTGTAGGACTCCTCCCATCTAGGTTGATGGAAATTGTCATCCATATAACTAGGATACCCTTCCATGGAATAATCTCGTGCCATAGGGCTCCACTGCAGACTTGGGCATGCTTGCTCAGGGTTACCTGCAACCAATTGACTAACCAAAGAAGTTAACTCAACAAGTTGACCTCGAAGGTCACGAACCTCATCATTAAGTCGAGATGCTCCACTCGATTGTCTCCATCCTTGTTGATGATATTTGTCCATGCTTAGAATGCTGACAAAAAAAGGAAAACAAATCAAAAGTAAAAGAATACTCTAACTAGAAATTTAACTAATGAAACATCAATGGCTTCCCCGACAACGACACCATTTTCGTTCGAGCCTCTTACGGTGTCGTTTAATTCCCGAAAAGGACTACCAAACAAGAGAAAATTTGTAAATACTTAACTACTCCTATCACTACAAAGACGTAGCAATAGTGGTAAGTCCGAGTTGATCTGCAGGGAAGTACGATTTTTTTTGTTAAGTTAATTTCTTAACTAAAGCAGTGAATGGGGGGTTTTGATTTGGAAGAGATAAAACGTACGAAATTAAAATAAAATGATAAATGTAATCTGGAATAGGAGTCTATCTAATTTCTAGAGCAAGAGAGAGAACCTTATGTCATTTCTATCATGGAAATCGATAATTAAATGAATGTTCAATTCATTGCATGTACAACTACCAAATCAATTCAACTTAATTAATCTCTACAAAGGCCAACAATCAATTAAATCGAAATCAATCAAGCGTCTTAGTTATTAATTAAGGTTGGAAAGACCATGCTCTAATTAAACTATATGCTCTCAATTCTACTCGGTTCTTAGCGATCATATAGAATTAGAAAAACATATGCATTAAGAATGAGGATTCAATCACGTCGATTAAAATTCAGGAAAAGCCATATTCAATTAACCAATTTATTCTTCGAATCTGGATTAAACATGCAATGCCAAAATTCAAGGATAGCCTATAAATCTCAAGCATACACATTCAACCATTGACACCAGTGTAAATTCAAGCATAGATGAACTATGAGGAAATGTGCGAGCTCCACATTAACTATCAGAGATATGAATCATGATAGGGTCATTAGTTCAACACACAAATGCAAATCTAAATTCATCAAGATTTAAAGAGAAACATAGCAATGAAGAACATTACATTTAATTAATGAAAAACTTAAGAAATTAGACATAGAGCTCTTGCTAAAAGAAATTATATAGAAGTTACCTCTTAGTTCATAGACAAATCTGAGATAAACATCTGATCCATCGATTACAACCTAAAATAAAAAGAAACTAACCTAAAGACACTAAATTCTGAAAGGAAAGGAAGAATGAAGGTTAACTTTGGCCTCCATCAAATTCGGCCCCAAAATTCAGCGTATTTTGGCCTAAAGATCAAGAGAGGTATTTATAGAAATCACCATAGTGTTGCAACGCTTCGAAGAGCATTATAACGTTGGCGTTGTGCAAACTTCGGAGCATTATAACGCTACAAGTAGCATTGCAACGCTGCACATTCTGCCTTATAGCATTAGGTAAGCGTCAGGATAGCGTTGCAACTCTGTGATAGTGGCATTTTCGTAATTCTTGCTCCTTTGAAGCCTAAATGCTCAAATCACCTCCAAATTGCTTCAAATTAATCTCGTTCAACTTCAAATCGCTAATTCTACCTCTTGATTGCTTGGTACCTACAAAATATGAAAATAAACATATAAAATCCAATAACGAGCCCGAATTAAGCTAGGAATAATAGCTCTTTTTTAGAACTATCAAACACAATCAAGCTGAGAGATATGTAAAATAACTAAAAACTGGAAATTCTTTCTTAGTTTTAGGGTTAAACATTTTTACTGAAACTCATTGCTATAAATCATCAAATTTATCATAATACTTTTCGAAAACCCTGAAAACATGTCAAGCTCTTTGCATTTCCCTTAAAACAATCATATAAGTTTGTACCTCCTGATTCTTAGTTGGGTAGAGCCTCTCTTGCTCACATTCCCAATGTCAATAACCTTAGCTAAGGTGGAATTTCTAAATCACCAACAATGTCAATAATAATCATACGTGCACATAGAGATGCCTCAACGGCTAATAGCACACTAACACACGACCCAAAATCATCATGTGTCCTAAAGTGGGCCCTAAAGTCCTTTCCTAGATACCTTCGTCTCCTTCAGCATCAAGGTAGAAAGGAAACCCTAAATGCTTTCAGCTTCTTTAGTATCAAGGTCTTGGACACCTTCATTACCTTCAGTATCGGGTCTCATAACTAAGGTACTAAAATCATGCTTTACATAAAACATATCTTGCTTTTAAAATAGCTCAACATTCCTAAGCATTAAATAGATAACATTAAGAAAACTCATGAACATTAGGAATGCTTGTATCAACATTAGCATATTTGAATCATCAAAGTAAAATCCAGTATATGGCTTTCTTTTATAAGAACTCATGCTCTAAAACATTGAAACTCATAGCTTTCAAGTAAATGCATACATTAAAACTCATGCTAGATCAAGCATTCATTCAAACGTAACTATGCGTTTAAGTACTTGGAGTAAATCATACGTATGTATGCATAGAAAATACTTTAGGGAACTTTTCTTAAAGACATTGTCACTCACTATCTTAAGCTAGCTTCCCAGAGATCTATAGGCCTTCCCAATCTCCATTTGGACTGTCATATCAAAGAAAACCTTGGGTTAGCAATGCTTGCTCACCTTGAACTTAAATGAACTTAGCCTTACAAGTCACTTTTCCTTTTCTTATTCAAGTGACCCTATATTCTTCCTGAAGGCCCTCATTAATGTTTCTTGGTGAAATAATGCTCATAATATTTCTTAAGGGTCTCAACAATAGCTTACTAATACTAAAAATCAAAGACTATATCAAGGCTAGGCTTACAACATCATAGGCACACCGATGTGCTGGATGGCACATGTTGACACTATGAATGGACGTTGTGTCACGCACATGGTGTTGGTTTAAAGAAACACACAGCGGAAGAAAAACAGATTATTAAACATTCTAATTCCTCAATTTTGACTTCAAATTAAACATATTCATCAATTATGAAGACAGATTCATTACATACCTTTGAAGATCTTCTTCAAACTCGAAAATCAACTGTAATCTTCTCCAAATCTTGTTGTGACCATCACTAGAGCTTCCTTACTATCCTCTAGGAGCCTTAGATTGAGTTGTGGGACTCAAACCAAGCTTGAATTTGGGAATTGAGGGAGAGGCACTGGTTCATCACACAAGAAACCTTCTTCCACCTTCAATCTTCAGCAAATTTCAGAGTTTATCGGATTTTCCACTAAAAAACTGAGTGCTTTATTGCATAACTTTCATGAAAGCTGATTACATGAAGTAATTACAGCTCCTCCTTGAATTTGGTGATGGAATTATGTGTAAGAAGATGGTTAACCTTCTTATTTGAAAGTGGGAAAATTCCACATTGGGATTTTCTCAATTTTCAATTTCCCTTTTTTTATTTTGAATTTGATTTTCAAAATAAAAAAACTTTCCAATTTTAATTCTTTAATAAAAATTGAAATTTTATTGATTTTACAAAAATTAATTCAATAATTAAATTTTCTAATAAAATTAATAATTAATAATTAATTAGATAACTTAATTAATTCTATTAATTAAATATCAAATATTAAATTAATTTATCACCAATCTCATTACCATGAATTCCTATTCATGAAATTAATATTTAAATCACATTTAAATATTAATTGATTCTCCAATTTCGTTTAATTCTAAAATTAAACGTGTAATTATATCACATATAATAATTAATTTCCTTAATTCGAATTTGAACAATTCAAAATAACTTATCATGCTATTCTAAGGCTTATTCCATTTGTGAGCTAGTAGGGAGACCTAATGGACCTACAGATCATAGGCTTCAACGATCCAAAATTAATTGGCTAAACTCTTTACATCGAATTAACCCTCATTTGTTAACTACTAGGTCACTCCACTAAAGCCTAGTAGTTGCATTCCCCTCATTGTAGTTTTATTGTGTCCACTCAATATAACCATAATTAGTAAGTTAACCCTCCACAGGTTGTTCGTAATATCAGCTAGGTCAAATGACTGTTTTACCCCCAAGATTACCTCTTGTTCCTTAAGTTCCACTGATCCTCTAGTGAATAATTATATTTGTTATCCAATCAACAAATAGAATCCCTCTCGGGCCAATGAGAGGGTGGAGCCCCTTGTTCAAAACTCAGAGTCAGCACTTAAGGGAACAACCTCTCTACTATCCCTGAAAGCGAGTAGGAGTGAATTTCATCTAGCACCCTATGTCTCCAGCTATCTACCTGATCTTACCCTTGAAAATGGGAGGTTTATTGAGCCGACGTTGTTGAGCCTACCCCTACATATAAAAATCTAAGTATAATCCCAAATAAATAGGAGTTCATAATTAGCTCAGGATTAAGGTCAAGTTACCTAGGTCATCGCTATGAAATAGTCAGTCTTAAACAGTAAACAGCGTTATAAAGTAAATGTGACTTATTTCGTGGTTTGATCTTGTGCAAACTCATTGCACAAGACGCCCCCACTTCTCATGTCACTACATGAACGAATCAGGATCACTTCATTTGTAGCACTTTACAACTCCTTGTAACAACTACAGAGTGGGCCGCATCCGATAGTATTATCAAAATAAGGCACCCAATCTTATTCGTATACTACTGATTGTTTTGACTATTTACTCGAACCTGATCCACTCTTATGTCTCTACATAAAGTTAAGTATTCATATAATATTCATGAATCTTAGTTTATTGGATTTAGTCTTTACAAGTGTAATTTACAAATTCAATAACAACTTTATTAGAGAAATGTTGAATAATATATTTATTGATAATAGAAAAATATTTAACTTTACAAATTGCAAGTTTTAAGGCATACAACCCAACACAAAGGTTGTTGGATGGCCCCTCGTGGATGGCAAATCACGCGCACAGGTGCTCGGATAGAAGGCGTGCTTAGTAACAACATGCGCGGTTGGGCGTCAGGGGTATGCACAGACAGTGGGCGATGGGCTGCTCTCCTATCAGGTGATGAGCTTGTTGCCCACCTAGTGGTGTGGTGTGCAATAGGCACGCGTGATAGGTAGTCACCTGGGGTGACCGCCTGCCCCCTCTCGCCTTGTCCACTTACTTGCTTGTTCAACTCATGCAGCTGTCTTCTTATTCATACAAAACCTTGTTTCAACTTCCAGTACTTATAACTCGAAATCTATTCATTAAAACTCAAGACTTTCTTCTATAAACTTCATACACATTCTTTAAACTATCATACCTCAAAATTTGAGCCCCTAAATTCTCGTGATGAGTTCAAAAGTCATCAATTTTCACATCTTGCTCTATATGAACCAAATATTGGAACACCCTTCAATTTATTCAAGATTTAACCATTAATCTGTGTAGATTTTTTCTCTTTTTCCTCAACGGTTGAGATTTCCTTTGGCACGAGAAAAATGGCAAAACCATCCCCTTCTTTCCAACATATATTTATACCCACCCTTGCATGGCTAGTTTGCATAATTAATTGCCACCTCATGCCACTAAAACTTTTTTTATGCTTCTAATTGTGCCACTTGGTCCACTTATCAGGATTAATAAACTTGTTTCCTTAGCATACCAATGCCTAAGATGGCTTAACTTCATAGCCTAAGTCTCACACCCATGATTCACTTCCATCGCCCAAGCTAACCTCCAAGCCATCGCCTACCAAGCTCTTCTTCATGCCATTGCCTACTTTGTGCCAATTCCCTCACTTAGGATTGCCTTCACGCCTAAGCCTCCTTACGCATGCTACACCTTGTTAAGCCTCACATTAACCTCACCCACTAAGTTCATTGCCTAAGCTTCTTCGACCACAAAACTTCTCAAAATTTGGCTAAAGTATTAGGGATACTCTTTTAGATCCGAGAGCATCCTTTTCCAATACTTAGGACATTTTTCAACTACTACTTGATTCCTTCTTTTTGGAAGCTTAAACACTTAGGGAAATTCTATCTTTCACTACTTCCTACTTAACCATATAAAGACTGACTCCATAGGCATACTTTAAAATACTTTATAACAACAACAACAATAACAACAACCAACATTCATGAACTTCAAGCATGCTATTTAAGGATTAAGTTCTAGGATTTACAATTTACCTTCCCCTTACAAAAATTTTGCCCTTAAAATTTTAGTTAAGCTTCCTACAAGAAAAGATGGGGATACTTGATCTTCATTTGGTCCTCTGTTTCCAAGTAACTTCTTCGACTCCATGGTTTTTCCACAATACTTTCACTAGAGGAATTATTTTGTTCCTCAGCACCTGTTCCCTTCTATCTAGGATTTACACTGGTTCTTCCTCATAAGTCAAGTTCTCCTTCAACTGAACTAGTTGATCCTGGAGAACACGAAATGGATCAGGAACATACTTCCTTAACATGGATACATGGAAGACATCATGTATCTTAGATAACTCTTGAGGTAACATCAATCTGTAAGCTGATGGTCCGACTCGTTCTTGGTAGGGTTAAGTTTACCATTGCCCATAAACCCTTGCTACACAAATAAAATTTATAAATCACCGAACAAACTACTTGTACTAACTAGTAGTACAAGCAACAAGTTCGGGGTCGAACTAGGAAGTGTGAAAGATTAGTTCATTGAAGCTTGTTCTCAGTTAAAGTGGTAAATGGGAGGGGGGTTGGTGTGGATTGATAATTGAAAGTGCATGAAAATAAAATGTGAGAAAATAAAAGATAGAAATGTAATTAAAGGAAATGATCTATATTAAGGGAATCGAAATTGACAAATGTAATTCTTGTTCATCGAGTTATTAAATGCAATTTTAGTTTCTTGGTTATGCCTAACCCAATTGATTGGAATCCCAATCAATGGTCCTAATTACCTAATTAATCAACATGCATAGAAAACGAATCCACTCCATACAAACTACCGAATCGCATTAATTTTTAGGGATAACGCTAGGATGAGTGTTCAACTTCCAACGTCTAATCAAACATTTAATACGATTTCTCTCTAAGTTGATAGAAGCAATACTATTCTTTTTAGGCAACATATCTCAGGCTTAATGAATCGCAAGCCTAACTAACCTATTGCTTCCAATGGAATTAACCTATAATTTCATGTCACATATTACAAGCCAATCTCCAAGCATTAGAATCACACAACAAAATCATTGGTTGTCAATCAATAATAAAATCATGCAATTCATAAAACACAAAATTCATATTGAAACCCATGAACAAGGACAAAAAGATTACATTCAAACAAAACTCCCAAAAAATTACATAGTTCCAAATTCCCCTAAACTAGAAAATAGCTAGAACTTATCTTCCTATAGAGATAAAGAAGTCAAATCCCGACATCGTTCCATTAGTTGAGATGGGAAGAAAAAGGGAGAAAAATACAAGTGGAGAGGTGAGAAAGGGAGAAAATTGGCTTAGGATCCGATTGGGGGTCAATCCTTTACCCTAAATTGAAGACAAAAGTATACAACAGTCATCCCAGCGTCGCGACACTACAATGCAGCATTGCGATGCTGCGAGGCTCGTGCGCACGCGTATGTCAGTCATAATTTGGAGCATCGTGACGCTATCTATAGCGTCGTGACACTACTCTACACTCTAACATCAATCAGCTACTGCCTTGTAGCGTTGCGCAACAAGCTCTTAACATATATTCCAATGTCTGGATTGTCCTTTTTTTATTAACCATCTATCTGAGGATGAAATGTTGTACTGAAATGCAGTTTAGTCCCTAGGGCTTCTTGCAAAATTGGCCAAAATTTCAAAGTAAATCTAAGATCTTGCAAACTTAGCTATGTCTCATTTCATTCCTAGCCACCAATAAGTCTTCTTTAGAGTCCTACACATCTTAGTACTCCCAGGATGCATAGCATAAGTTGAACTATGTGCTTCTTCTAAGATTGATCTTTTGAGAGTTACATTGTTAGGCACACACAGCATGTTCTCTTTTACTAGAGCTCCATCTGATCTCAACTCATAATCTACTTTCTTCTTCAGGCTAACTTCTTGAGAATTGGATCTTATGGTTGCTTTTTGATGATTTCATCCACCAATGGTAGGCCTTACTTGGAAATAAGAAAACAAGCTTCCTAGCTACCTACTGCCAAGGTAGCATTAGAATTTCTTAACTCTTGCAAAAAATACTCTTTTTACTACATTTAATACAACCTTAGGATGACTAGATTTCCTGCTTAAAACATATGTTACTATATTGGATTTTTCTTGATGGTACTCAATCGTACAATTATAGTCATTGATTAGCTTAAGTCATCTCCTTTTTCCTCAAATTCAACTTCTTCTGTTCAAAGATGTACTTTAGGCTCTTATGATCTGTATAAATATGACATTTCTTACCGAACAGGTAATATCTCCATATCTTTAATGCTAGTACAACTGTTGCTAACTCTAGATCATATGTCGGGTAATTACATTCATGCTTCTTCAACTGTCTAGAAGCATAAGCAATCACTTTTCCTTCCTACATCAACACACAACCTAGACCCTATCTCGAGGTATCACAGTAAATCTCGAACTCTTTTCCTAGGATAGGAAGAGTTAGGACTGAAGTTGATACTAACCTCTTCTTCAATTGCTGAAAACTCTATTCACACTACTCTGACTATTCAAACTAAGTACTTTTCTTTATCAGTTTGGTAAGAGGACGTGCTATTCTTGAGAAACCCTGTACGAAACGTCTGTAGTAACCTACTAAACCCAAGAATCTATGAACTTCAGTTATCGATGTGCATCATTCCCATTTAACTACCGCTTCCATCTTCTGAGGATCCATATTAGCTCTTGCAGCTGACACTATATGACCCAAGAATACTACTTGATCAAGACAAAACTCACACTTACTGAACTTGGCATACATTTGCATGTCATGTAGTGTTTAAAGCATTACTCTGAGATGCTCGACATGTTTCTCCTTGTTTTCTGAGTAAAACTAGGATATCATCTATAAATACTATCACTAACTTATCCAAATACAGGTGGAAAACTCTGTTCATGAGGTCCATGAACACTGTTGGCACATTCGTTAAACCAAATGACATAACCAAGAACTCATTATGTCTATATCTAGTTCTGAAAGCTGTCTTAGGAACATCTGCCTCCTTGATCTTCAGCTGATGATATCCCGACCTTAGGTCAATCTTTGAAAATACCACTGCACCTCACAACTGATCAAATAAGTCATCTATTCAAGGTAAAGGATACTTGTTACGCATCGTTACCTTATTCAGTTGTCTGTAATCAACACAGTTTGAGAGTTCCATCTTTCTTCCTCACAAATAATACTGGTGCTCCCCATGTGGATACACTCGACCTGATATAACCCTTATCTACCAATTCCTGCAACTACACCTTCAATTCCTTAAACTCGATAAGCGCCATCCTGTAAGAAGCTTGAGAAATAGGCGTCATCCCTGGAATTAGTTCGATTGTGAACTCCACTTCACTATCAGAAGGTAATCCTGATAACTCTTATGGAAAAACATCTACAAACTCTTATACTGTAGAAATGTCCTCAGGTTTCAACATCTTCGATTGCACATCAGTCACGTGTGCCAAGTATGTTGTACATTCTTTACTCAACAATTTTCTTGCTTTAATCACTAAAATTAAACTTATAGGAAAAATCTTCCTATCACCTCTAATCACCACTTCAACTACACCTGGTTTCCTAAATGTCACTTCTTTCTTATGGTAATCTAGGCATGCATGATGTTTATATAAGAAATATTTTCCCAAGATAACATCAAACTCTAACAGTTCTAGAGGAAGTAAATCAATTTCTAAACATAATCCTTCAATTTCAGGCACACAGTTTCTATAAACTTTACTAACTACCAGGACATCACCAACGGGCGTAGAAATAAAAAACTCGCCAAGCATAGATTCTAACATCCTATAAAGATTCAAGACAAACATACTAGATACAAATGAAAGAGTGGCTCCTCGATCTATTAATGTGTGAGCAGGCTTATTACAACCAAGCATTATACCAGTGACAACTTTTGGTGCCTCCTTAGCTTCTTGCTATGTTATGGCATATACCTTCCCCTATTGGCGAGGCCATCCTAGAACACCTTTCTTCTTGGCACCACTAGTGCTTTCACCTCCTACTCTTACTACTCTAGGCTAACTAACTGTATGAGAAATTGTTTTCTGCACCATCTGGCCATCCGGTACTAACTGTGGGCATTCTCGTTTAAAATGAACTGCCTGGCCACATTGGTACAAATATTCGTCCCACTGTAGCACTGGCCTCAGTGGTTTATACCACAATTAGCACACAAGGGTTTCCTTACTGAACTGGCTATAAACTCACCTTCCTACCTTGATCTAGACACTTCAGTTGAAACAGCTGGTAGAATAAACCTCCTCAGTCCCTGCCTCTGTTGACTAACAGCTGCACTACTGGAAGTTGACTACTCACTGAGATGGGGCTTCAAACTTTTCTTCCTCAACACTCTTGAAGAAAACCTCTTCTGATCTCCTCTATTTGGTTGTTCTCTGAAAAATACTTCTAACGACTTCTTTTTCATGCTATTCTTCTACTAATCTTTTCTCAACTCTCATCGTTGTTTCAATTAACCATGAGAAATTTGTCCAGTTAGCTATAGTAGTAACTGGGGTACGAATCTCCTTTCGCAAACCACTCTCAAACTTCTTACACTGATTTCTCTCCTCAATAATAATAGTCAGAGCATACGTGGATAACTCTGTGTACTTCTACTCGTACTCAGCAACTGGCGTTGAGCATTGAACTAGCCTCAGAAACTCATTCCTTTTAATATCACGAAAGGAAGTGGGGTACTATTTATCTTGGAAGACTCTTTTCTACTCTTCCTGATAACTTGTAGAAATACAAGTTATTTTTGCTATTAAGTTGGAACAACTAAAGTTTCTAATGATAAATTCTTCTCATTTTTAGAAGAAACGCATGGATTTATTCAAACATTGGCAAACTCATACAAAAGAAGTTTTATTACTAAATATCGCGACACTAACACATTGTATTGCAGGATTTCAACGCAAGGATTAACGCTAACGTATTAGACAAGTGCCGCAGGAAAAGCTCTAACGCAAGGGCCATGCGTCGGAAGGAGTTCAACGCAGATTCATTGCACTAGGCTAATTGTGTCACATCACCACTTGTAAGTATGGGCACCTGCAGGAGGCGGCGTCTAAAAAGCTTTCAAGCAGCAGGTGGCGTCTGAAAAGCTTCCAAGAGTCAGGCGGCTAACCAGGGCATGGACTTTAATGCTGCCCATTCACCAAGTGGACGTGACCAACGCCTATAAATAGATAAAGTCCCTCCAGAATTAAGAGTTGAAAAAATTATCAAGATCCTTACTCCCTGTATATTGTAGTCATGGTCTTAGTTCTGTAGAAGCTGTGCTGTGGTGGTAAGACGATCAAAAGGGCTGAGTACCACCACCACCATCGGTTAGGGAGCAGCAGAAGCCACTCTTAAAAAAGACACTCCGTCCACTTCCTATACAAGTGATTGTACATAACGAGATTGAGCCAAAGAACTACAAGAAATTGTATTCTTTGGCTTGACTCAGTTTCCTTTTTACTTATCGCTTTCATTCCATTTGATTGAATATTGTTTTTGTAAAGGCTCCTTGTTTCTTTATAAAATTCATATATTTGATCCATCATACTTACTATTGTTTATTTATTGTTTATGTTAAATGCATTAATAATTTATGCATAACTTCATTCTAACGCGCAAGCCAACTTGAAAACTTGGTAAAAGCATCTTTAATTTAGACTATTCGAAAGAATAACTAAGCTGCATTAAGTAGGACGCCTAGTACAGCTAGAGATAGACTTAATGGTGTCTATTGCATTTTGTGTTAGACGCATGCATCCTAGAGATAGGCTTTGTATGTTATTCATGTTGAGAAATGTTGAATGAAGTCTGATGCATAAACAAAAGATAAGCAAATCATCCCATCTCATTCACATCACATCTTAGTTGTGTACACTCATCTTAGACCGATGCGTCCACTTACCTTAAACTCCATTTTCACATGATCCATCATTTACCACTCCCTTTTTGTATCTTCTTGCACAGGCACGGCAATTTAGTGTAAATAATACATTTCTCTCATTCATTTAGGAAAACCTCTACAGTAGAGACAACGCAAGGTCTGCGTTGGGTTAACTGAATCCCTGAGATCGACCCTGGACTTACTAGGAACCTAAATTAGATTTATACTTGGGTCTGGTTTAGGAAAACTTGAACGTCATTAGGAGTTGTGTGCGTTCTGTGCATATATCTAACGCCCCAACGCGTTACAATCACTTAAACGCATCAAAGCATAAACGCATCACTTATACTTAGAACTTATTTCTCTAATTTATTTTGTACAATACACTCTTAAAGCAAATCACAATACACTCCTATATGCATGATCCTAAGTTTCCCTCAAAATCTTTGTTTTGATACCAACTTGTCACACCCCTTCCCAGGTTACCTTTTTAACCTGGAATGGGACGTGAAAACAGCAGATGCCAATCCTCTTATGACACCTACTACCCATCTAGAACATGTAACTTGTTTCCTTACTCCTGGATCACCTGATAGACAAGTATATATACAGATACATTTCATGCAATCCAACTTAAACTTATGGAGTAACCACAGAACTTACTCATTCCTAATGGGCTTAACACATCAACACATATTTACACATATTTACAACCAGAGTGCACAACTCAAACAACAAAACATAACTACAGACTTAGGGTTACTCTACCTTTCCCAAGTAGTATATACCTGAACTTTAGAAACATCAAAGGCATGACCAAGACTTAAGAAATTTTCAAGTCTATCAAGCATCTACTATCTTGTGGCAGACTAGCAACTGTACTAGAATCTGGGACTTTGAAAACTACCTGAAGAGGAAAAACATTAGAAAAAAGTGAGCCAAGATGCTCAGTGAGTGATTATTTTAAAAATAAACATTTAGAACATAATCAAGTTTGGGAATATATAAAATAACTAACAATTGAAATTTCTTTCTTAGTTTCAGGGCTAAGCATGCTTACTAAAACTCGTGGCTATAAATCATCAAATCTATCATAATACTTTTGGAAAACCCTAAAAACATGTCAAGCTCTTTGCATTTCTCTTAAAACAATCATATAAGTTTGTACCCCCTAATCCTTAGTTAGGTGGAGCCCCCCATGCTCACATTCCTATGTCAATAACCTAGCTGGGGTGGAATTTCTACATTACCAACAACATCAATAATAATCATATGTGCATGTAGAGATTCCCTAAAGGATAATAGTATTAGGTTTTATGCCCTAAAACTCTATGATCATAAACATTATTAATTGATTGTCATCAATAAAAAGTTATTGATGTTAATTCAATAAAGGTTATAGTTTGTCTTATTTGTCTATTTTGTCTTAATAATCCTAAATCCAATAAACTAACATCCAAGGTTGTCCTATGAGTCTTGAAATGTATGTGGAGACATACAGGCATCAATGTTCAAGATATAACCTAAAGGGTCAATAGTATAGGAATAAGGTGGGAACCTTATCCTGGTAACACTATGAATATGACTCACTTTGTATTTGATACAAATTGCAATAATCGAACACATTCATGTAGATGACATGCGAGTAGAGGTATCCTATACAATGAGTTTTCATAAGACTGGACCGCGAAATAGTAACCACTAGATGTAACACTGTCAACTAATTAGGTTTCTATTTCAATTGGATGACCTAGGCAACTTAGTCTTAATCCTGAGTATACTACTAAATTCTGTTCACGAGAGATTGTCCTTATATTTGTATGGGTAAGAGTAGCCAGTTCGCTAACTCAATAAGCCTACCATTTTGAGGACAAGACAAAGTAGGGAGCTGGGAATAACAATACAAGATGGAACTCATTCATTCCTGACTTCAGGGTAGATAGGTGTTCCCTTAAGTGGTGTCTCCGAGACTTGAATAAAGGGGCCTACCCTCTCATTAGCCCGAGAAGGGTTTATGCTTAATGGTTGAACCATAAACAGATTGTTCATTTGAGGAGCACTAGTGCTCAAGGACATAGAGGTAACCCAAAGGTAAAATGGTAATTTGACCCAGTTGGTGTTACGAACACTCGTGAAAGACTAACTTGCTGGTATTAGTCTATATCCATTGACACATAAATATATTTGTAGTGAGAATAGAGCAATTGTGAGTCTTTGGTGGAGTGTACCCACAGTTAACGAATATTGATTAATTTGGTTAATGAGTTTAGTCATTTAATCTCATATCGTTGGAGCTTCTGATCTACAGGTCCAACAAGTCCCCTCGTTAGCTCACTAGAGGATACTTAAAAGGGATAATTTGAATTGTTCAAATTAATTTGAAGAAACTATATATTAATATGATTAATATATGGTTAATTATGGATATGATCTATAATTAAATTGGAAAGTAATATTTGAATAAGATTCAAATTAATTAATTCAAGTGAATTAGATTCATAAAGAAATAATTAATAAAGAGGTATTGCACATGTACATGCCATGTAGATGATAATTAAATATATACATTAAATTGGGTTTAATATATAATTGGTTATTTAATTATTGGAACTTTGGAGAGACTTGTTCGTGACATTAAGGAATCTACAAAGGTAAGAATCGTTCAAATCCCTTCCCTAAAAGCATGTTAATTTACGTGTTTATTTATTCCCAAACGCTTCCGTTGTGGGATCCGATCACTTAAAAATAACACCCTAACACACGACCCAAAGCCTTTATGTGTGCTAAATGAAGAAAATCAGACATGAAGATTTCCATGAGCAGTGGAAGGATCGTTCCAAATTTCATTCGAAATTGAACATAAACAATTACAGTACAAGAACGGAAACTAATAGGTCCTGCACAATAAGAAATTGCAGCATGCTTTAGGAGGAATCAAGGGATAAAGTATGCATACCTTTGAAGAACCATTCTTCAAACTCCGTCGATCAATCTACAAGCGTTCATAGCAACACAACCCTCGAACGCAACAACCAGTGCAACACGATCATCAGCACGAACACAATGATCACGAACCCAACGAACAACCTTCACTCCTCGAAACCAATCGAGTTGAATGAGAACACCACCACAATGGTTACCTTGGTATTCTTGATATGAGAATCCCGGAGTTGTGGGTTCTGTGTGGACTTGGCTTGAGGAAGAGACAGAAGGATAAAAATCGTGTAAACGATCGAGCAAGTAGGAGATGGGAAGTTGTTTATCGCATAGACAATCTGCTCGATCGTGTAGTAAATGGCAGCCTATCGTATAGACAAAGCCACGTGATTGTTTAGCTACGATCAGCTGAATGAACTATTGTATAGTCAAACTCCACGATCGTTTAGTCTCTGCATATGATCGCTTAGTGAAACATTTTCACTTTATAGCCTTATCTGTGAGAAACTTTCCGAATGAAGTAACTTCTAATTTTAGGAAAACATTTTTTCTTTTATCTCACGGTTACCATAAAACTACCAATAACCTTCCACTTAATTGGTCATCAGAGAAAAAGAGATAATTATCAAATAATTAATATTATTATAAATAATATGATAACCAACTTACCATATTATATTTATAACCTATAGTTTAATATTTCATCTCATGAAACATACAAACAATAGTTCTTTTTCTATTTTATGGAATTTAATATAAATCATATTTACATTAATCATCCACTTGATGTATCTCATACATACACCAATTATCATATATAATTGAATTTCCTCTTGTCAATTTGAACATTTCAAATCAACCTAAGAACTGATTCTCAACTTGAATCCATTGAGCTACCAAGGAGACCTTATGCACCTGTAGCTTGAAGCTCCAACGGTATGTGAATAATTGACTAAACTCTTTAGTCACGGGATCCACCGTCTGCTAACTGTCGGGCACTCCACTAAAGAAAGACAGCTGCACTCTCCGCACTATAGATATATTTTTGTGTCCATATCAACCAATCAACAGTGCGATAACCCTTCACAGATCGCTCATAAGTACAGTTGGGTCAATTTACTGTTTTGCCAGTATAGTTACATCTAACTCCTTATGTACCACTGATTCCTCTAATGAACATAAGTCATAGTCCTACTATGACTGAGTTCTCTCTTCCAAAGAGAGTATGTGGCTACTATGTTCAAGACCCGAAATCAACCCTTAATGGAGCAATCTATCTACTTACCCCTACTTCGAAAAGGAGTGAATTTCATCTTGTGTAACTGAGTTTCCAATTCCCTAATCAGACAAATCCCTAAAAAGGTAGGCTTGTTGAGTGGGCAATCTAGCCACTCTCACCCATACTAATCAAAGGACCGCCCTCAAAGGCAGGAGTTCCCAAAACACTCAGGATTGAGGTCATGTCACCTATGGTTTTTTAAGTGAGATGTAAGTCTCAAGTATCAATGGCGTTATATAAAGAGACTAATCATCTCATGATCCGACCTTATCACATATCATCATATATCGCTACGCATATGCCTAAGATAGATGATGATATGTGATACTACTTCTAGATACTTGGATACAAATTTGATGAATGTTTCTATCTTAGGCATATGCGTAGCGATATACGATGATATGTGATACTACTTCTAGATATGCATTATTAACGAATATTCTTGTAGTATATTATGCGTTGTCACGAGTTTCCTTGCATTGAAACCAAGTATAATTTCACCGCAAGTTTCTCAGTGTGATCCGAGGTCGAACACAGGGACTGTTTTAAGTTATTGTGTTATGTTCATGATACATGCGACCAGGGTTCTTTCAATTTAAAAAGAATTTGTGTACAAGAAATTAAACATGTGATAAAGTAAAGTAAAGCGGTAGAAATGCGATGATAACATAAATTGCGTAAATTAAATCTAAGCTAAGATGATACAAAATACAGGTTTCATGGTACAAGATACTGAGGTCATGGCTGGTTGTGAAGATTATGCAAAGATCGTGTAATGCGGTGACAAGTCTTATGTACGAAGTAGAAACAGAAAAGATACTTAATTGCGCTAAAGATATAAGTACGGTTCCGTTTTTCCCTTGGCATATACCTCTCGGTAATTGGCCACGTTCCCACATCTCTGTGGTGAAACAGAGACGAACATAATGAACACAAGATTGCTTCCATCTCTGGAAGTACTACTCGCTTTAGTTAACGCATTCTTCTAACTTTCTCTCGATGGATCAGAATGACATCTTCACTTCTGCTCTCGCAGGTGAAGATGTCGTCTAGCATACTTTAGCTAAACGCATTTATCTCTTTATCACAGATTAAGTTACTCGTTTAATCCATATTAATTACCAAGGTTTTAAGAAAACTTCATGGAGAAATCGATAAATGAAGGATCGGAAATAGACAGAGAAGTGGAAATGGAAACGACTGAGACATTCAATAAAACTATTTAGCGTCTGATACATGATTTGCGAATGAAGAGATTAAGAAGATGAAATACACTTGATGAAAATAGAGTTAGAAACAAATACAAATGAGCGCCAACATCTTAGCGTCGATCTGGATGGAGATTTTCTTGCCGGTGTGGATGGATTGTGCGGAAGGATAAGCTTCCCTCTCAGGCTTGCTCAACTGGTAGCAGGGATCTAAGCACAGAGCTTCACGACAGGGATCTGGCAGAATCACACTGAGGCTCACCTCTCGGCCGTGTCTCTTCTCTTCCCAGATTTCTTCCAATCAGTACTCAGCTCAGCCTTTCTCTCAATAATTCAGCAGCAATTAGTCCTCGTATCAATTATACCCGTATCATGTATATCTTCTCTGAATTCTATGGGGGTATTTATAGGTGAAAAGCTTTGACTCTTGGCTTGTGGACCCCACTTCTTGTTATGGAAATTTCAAATATGGAGGAATAAATATTCTTTCTGTTATGCAATCAGACCGTCAAATTTGAAAACGGTTAGTTGTACACGTGTCGCAATCCTCCACCTTTGCGTTGCTCAGCTGCATCTTTCGATCGGTTGCTCGTATGCGGTGTTGTATTTATTACCGCATGCGATTGAAATTCAGCTCAGGATCGACTATTGCATTACGCCATCATTGCGTTAATCATCTCTTCATTGTTGATTGACGGGTGCAATGTAACAGAGATGCGTTTTTCAGTTTCTTGTTGAGCCTTGATCGCAATCGGTAACTTGTTTCCTGCAAAACAGAGTAAAAATATCCTCTTCTACCATTTTGACGATGTTAGTGGGTGTAATTGTGTTAATTCATAATTATTGTATTTCTGAGCTAATTTTCATACAATCAACATATATTCCTTCTCTTTTGGCCGCAATATCTAGATAAAGCAGCATAAATAACTTGTATTTCTACAAGTTATCACACCCCCAAATTTAAATATATGCTTGTCCTCAAGCATATCTTCTACTAAGACAATAATGCTAAATTCCTTTCCTATACTTTTGCGTCGATTGGCTGCTTCGAATGTTACACTCAGCCACATTTCTTAACAACGCAATTTCCTTCTATCCTTGCTAATTCTGAATAAAGCCCTACTTTATTCTTTTATATAACAAAATTCTGCTCAAATATGCTTTTCTAGTTTTGAAAAACAGAATGTTTATCTCTTCTTTGTCAAAACAACTTGATATGTCTATATGTAGTGGTCAAACTTTGCATTATTTATTAGAGACTGTTTGGTCATGGTTACACTCTTCGTTTTGGTTTGTTCCCATGGGTATCATGCGAACATCCAACTACGGTTGTGTGCCAATTTCAACTTTAACTCATGATATTCAGAGGAGTTGTCTCTTACATTCTTTTATTTTCTCTTTTATTGCGTTGTTCTTAGAAACCCACCTTCTTTTTGGCTTGCACCTACGGGTGTCATACGAACATCCAACTACGAGCAGGCTCCTTTCACAATTAAACTCTAATCAGGTTGGGAACATTTTTGAGGTTTTCCCTTGCGCTGACATTGAAGTTTGGCATACTTTTTTTTTTCTTGAAATGGAAATAAACGCATTTTCTTAATCATCGCATATTCTTGATCTTATCTGCTCAGACCTTCCCCACCCCAAAATTTAAAATAAGCAAGGTTCTCATTGCGTTGTTTGGATAGACTAGACAAACACTTAGAATAAAAATTTCAAAAAGAAGGTTTGAGCAGAAAGATCAAAGGTAAAGTACTGCTAAACTAAGAATTAACTAAGTGTTGGTCAGAATTTATGAAGTATGGGAAATGTTTTTAAGTATAAACATATATTACATTATGGCAATGCAATGAATAACGCAACAATAAAAGATCAGAACATCGCAAATATTGACAAAGGATGATAAAGAAAAAGGCATAGGCAGAAAGGAGTGAATATGTACTCAATTGTATTGAATATTAATAAAGTATACAAAGAATTAAAAACTAACGCAATACAAAAATTTCTGCCTATACAAAGAATCAAAGAATTTTGTTAACTTTTTAAATTTGATTCAGATGGATGCATGCTAAAATTTGACACCCTGGTTCTAATATGCGAATTCATCTTTGTTGAGGACGGGCAACAACGCATGCACCCCCGCAACACACCCCTTAACTAACATATTTCTGGAGGATACCTCAACATAGTGCATTTAGCTAAGGACGGGCAAAGGACATATACGCGCACAACACACTGCTTAACGCAATGTATTTAGGTGTACTGGACACAAGGTGTCTCTTGTTAACTCACAATGTACCGATCATCGCATTACATACTAATTTCTCTTCTTTTTATGTCATCAAAACGCAAGTCGAAAAGACTTTGCGGTGTCTATTGTTTTATCCAATCATTCTTAAAAATTAAAGAACAACACTATTAATGTATACAAACTAAAAGAATTAAGCATGACATGAAAAATTAAAATGAAGAGAATTACCAAAAACGTCAAATGCTACTTCTAAAAAGTAGTAAATAATATGATTTAGAAAGCAGTAAAAGGTCGACCTAAGACGAAGAGAGGGGTCTATCTATTTTATTTAGTTATTCAGTTAAACCAATGATTCGTTATTGTACTGTCATCCCATTTAATCGAATTGGGATGCCCCAACATAGATAGGGATGCTGATTGAAAGAAGTTCTCAGAATTACCGCAATTACTTCCCCCGCAAGTAGTTTAATCCTACTTGCCCAAGTCAATGTTGTCCATGCGTTGCTCGAAGTCACCTTCGTAGTACGGCTTAATCCATTGACCATTGACTTTAAACGCATTCTTCCCGTCTAAAGTTGTTAGTTCCACTGCTCCATGAGGGAAGATAGTCTTGATTTTGAATGGCCCCGACCAGTGAGATTTCAACTTTCCTGGGAACAATTGCAAACGAGCGTTAAATAGTAATACCTGTTGACCTCCAATGAATTTTCGATCATTTATGAGGTCATCATGCCACTTCTTGGTTTTCTCCTTATAAATCTTGGCATTTTCGTAGGCGTTCTTTCGCCATTCGACCAACTGATTCAATTGTAGCTTCCGGACTTTCCCTGCACTTGCTAAATCAAACTGTAGCTTCTTGCATGCCCACATCGCCTTATGTTCCAACTCGAGTGGCAGATGACAAGCCTTTCCAAAAACCAGGGCATACGGGGACATGCCAATTGGTGTTTTATAGGTGGTCCTGTATGCCCACAGTGCTTCATCAAGCTTGGGTGACCAATCCTTCCTGGAAGTATTGACACAAACTTCGGCCCGTGGGTCCCATATCGAGCAAAAATATTCTTCTAAGAAACTTTGCCGACTATGGTCGCGATCATTTTTGGCATTCTTGGCACATAGTCGATGGCACTCCACTCATAACACATTTCTGATATATAATAAGAAGCATATTGGAAAGCAAGATGTATTTCTCCAGTGAACCATAAATAATTAAGTGATGTTCACCCTTATAATATGCTATGGAGGTGGATCGGGCACCGTGATGGTTAATTTTCCCTTCATTCATCAAATAATTTCCTACGTGTCTAGATGTTATTGTTCATCGCGCATTATATCATTTAATCATTTGCTCCGTATTCGCTCTGTGCTCATGACATCTGCTGAACATTAATTTGCTAACACAACATGGGCCTTGGGCATCCTTATTACATAGTTGTTGGCTATAAATAGCCAACACTTGTAGGACCTTTACGGCATCCACCGTTGCTTTTAATTGGGAACCCCATAGTAAAGATCCAATACTCTCATATCGAAGAACTCATGACAAAGCTCTAGGATGTGCTTGACTTTTGTGCATCAGGAGACGCATCCGACATACATATATGATCAGGACGCAAGTCGACCATAGGAATGGGTGTCCCCAATAAAATTAAAATTTTACAGTCATTGTCTTAGATTTTTTTTCTGCTGGTAAAGTATTCACGCTCCGGGCCTACCTTGGATATTCTGACCGCAAACAATCGAAAATTCAACGCATGTCCACATAACCAAGGGAACATTGATAGCCTAAGTGGTTCTTCTATAAGCAGCTCATTGAGGGAATCTTTTTCAAATATCATCTGTTTCTATCTATTGGAACCATACACTCAATCTCTAATCTTGATACACAGGATCCGCGACTTGGTTTGTCTCAGTGCCCTTCCTAGTACTTTGATTACGCATAAGAGATAAAACTTCTTGCAAGTATTGCAACACCCCACTCCTAATAAGCTTTGGTTTTGCATCCTTCTTTAATCATCAAGTTATTGATCGTAGAATGATCCGTATAACCCAACACGTTTGTTCCGATTTAAGTATTTGTCAGTAATTTTCTCACTAGTGTCAGATCGACCGGATAAAAATATGCGAGCATTATTCCTTCTACTAATTGGTTGACAATATTTCCTCTTGTGCGCTATCATTCAAAACGTTTTACTTCGCATAATAGAATACGGTTTATGCTAATGCCTTGTTCT
>NW_024063779.1:575409-598231 GCF_009727055.1 Benincasa hispida | reverse complement strand
GTCCTTGCGCTGACTTAACATTGCACCCACAGTGTATCTGCTCGCATCACACATCAATGCAAATGGTTGCATCCAGTCTGGCGCCACCAAAACGGGTGCGGTGATGAGCGCATCTTTCAATCTGTTGAATGCTTTGGTACATGTATCATCAAAATTATATTCTCGGTCAACTTCAAGGAGCGCACTTAGGGGCCTTGCGATCTGGGAGAAGTTGTGAATAAATCTTCTATAAAACCCAGCGTGTCCCAAAAAGCTCCTAAGTTTTTTCACGTTCAATGGTGGGGATAATTTGAAAATTGCGTCAATTTTTGCTTGATCAACTTCCAATCCTGCTTTAGAGATTTTGTGACCCAGAACTATTCCTTCTTCCACCATAAGTGGCATTTTTCCCAGTTCAAAATAAGATTTGTTGCCACGCATCTCTTCAAGACCTTTTCAAGGTTAGATACACAGGAATCGTAATTATTGCCAAAGACTAAAACATCATCCATGAATACCTCGACTGACTCCTTCAAGTAATCTGAGAATATTGCCATCATGCATCGCTGGAAAGTGCCTGGCACATTGCAAACGTACCAAATGGGCACGTGAATGTTGTCTTATCCTGATCTTCCGGCACAATTGCTATTTGATTGTACCCTGAATAGCCATCAAGAAAACAGAAAAATTCATTCCCCGCAAGTCTGTCTAGCATTTGATCGATGAATGGGAGTGGAAAATGGTCCTTTTTAGTGGCCAAGTTTAACTTGCGATAATCCATGCAAATTCTCCACCCCGTAGTTATTCTTGTGGGAATTAATTCATTCTTTTCATTAGTGACAACTATCATCCTCCCTTTCTTTGGAACACACTGCACTGGGCTCACCCAGCTGCTATCAGATATCGGGTAGATAACTCCTGCATCCAGCCACTTCACTATTTCCTTCTTTACGACCTCCCTCATAATCGGATTCAAGTGGTATTGCCTTTCTACCGATTCTATATTTCCTTCTTCCAGATGAATCTTGTGCATACAATACGAGGGGCTAATTCCTTGAATGTCTACCAAGGTCCATCCTAAGGCCTTTGTGTATGAGCTCATCTTCTTTCTTCTTACTCAGTGATTCGAAAATGATAACTGGTAAAGTGTTGTTACCTCTTAAGTAAGCATACTTAAGGTGCACGGGCAACGGCTTTAACTCTAGCACAGGTGGCTCTTCCAAAGATGGCTTAATGCGTTGTGATGTTCGTTTAGATAACTTGAGCGGTTCAAAATTTGATTCCACAAGAATCGCAGCGTAGTCCTCCTCCAATATTGCGCCAGTTCCAAGATCTTCTTCCTCCAGCTCCTTCAGGGGTTTGTGCCAACGTCCTTCCCAGAGTTCCTCAATATATTGGCAGTTTCCCATGTCACCTGGGTATTTCAATGCATTGAACAAGTTGAATTTCACTTCCTGATCGTCGACTCTGATGGTCAATTCCCCTTTCAGCACATCGATCAGTGCTCACCCTGTTGCGAGAAATGGCTGACCCAGGATGATAGGGACTTCTCTGTCAGCTTCGTAATCAAATCTGTTGGAAATATAAACTTGTCCATTTGCACGAGTACATCTTCTATCTTGCCCTCAGGATTCTTTATTGATCTATCGTCCAATTGTAATGTGATAGTGGTTGGTCTTGCGTTGCCGATATCTAGCTTCCTAAAAATCGACAAGGGCATTAGATTTATACCTGCCCCTAAATCGCACAACGTGTTTCCAACCATCTTCCCTCCTATCGTGTAGGGCAATGTAAAACTCCTAGGGTCCTTCATTTTAGTGGAGATATTATTTTGAAACAACGCGCTGCATTCATACGTTAACGCAACTGTTTCATTTTCCCCAATCTTTCTTTTATTGGCTAGGATATCCTTGAGAAATTTTACATAACTCGGCATCAGCTCTAGTGCTTCTATTAAGGGAATGTTAATGTGTAGCTGTCGGAGAACATCCAGAAACCTTTGAAATTGTTTGCTACCATCTTTCTTCTTCAGCCGGGACGGGAAAGGTGGAGGATCCCACCTTTCTCCTTGTTTAGTTGGCTGCTTACTAAGGTCTTGTTCTCACTGTGTTTCATTATCTGGAGATTGTGTTGATTGAGAATTCAAGTCTTGTGGAGCTTCATCTTTTGTAGGGGAACTTGCTTCTGAATTGGTAATTTTTCTACTATTAGTTGATTGATCATCATCAACAGTCAAATCTACTAGTGTTGTTGTCACATTTGGTACTAATGGCATAGGGGTTGTTGTTCTGCCACTTCTCAATGTTATTGCATGACATTGTTCTTTACCTTGCTGGCCTGATGCTCCTGAGTTGCTGTGCTGCATACCAGGCGCATTATTCTTTAATTCCCTCGTAAGTTGATCTATCCGCTCTTTCAGTTTTTTAAGGGAGTCAGCTTGTGATTGTCTCATTGCCTTGCTCTTTTTAATGTAATGTTTTAACGATGATTCCAGAGACGAGGTGCTGCAAGAGTATCATATAAGAATGGTTGGTCGTAGGGTGGTATACCTTGAGAATTACCTGGGTTACAGTCCAGAGTAATGAAGACCAGAGGGTTGCCTCTATCCCCTTGATAACTGATAGAAACTATGGCTCTCCTGGTTGTGATCCCTGTCCCAACTTGAAGTTGGGTGATCCCACCAACCAGGGTTATAGATGTTGCCAAAAGATTCATCATAGATAGAATATGAGGGTTATTGATTCCATGGGCAAACTTCTACTGGATGTCCTTCCCCACATTGGACATAATTCATTGCGGCCACATGAGTCACTACATTAACTTGTGCTGATCCTTGAGACAGAGTTTTCTATTGATTAGCCACCATCTGGAGAAGTGAAGTCACTGTGGCCATTTGATCGACCAGTGCGCTCATCGCATCAGTTGACACATCGGCACTTTTTACTCTTTCTTGCTCTAGACCTCTTACCTCAAGCCCGGTATCAATCCACTCATCAGAATGTCGCGAGATGCGATCCAAGATATTCTTTGCTTCCATATATGATCTGTTCATTAATCCTCCTTCTGCGAAGGCATTGACAATTGCTTGCATTGATTGGTCTAAGCCATTGTAAAAGGTTTCCATCAGAATACTATCGGAAACCCCGATATGCGGAAAACTCTTCACTAACTGTCGGAATCGCACCCAGACGGTGCTCAAGGTTTCATAAACTTTTTGCTCAAAATTTAACACATCCCTCCATCTCCTTGCATTGACGGCTGGAAGGAAGAATCTGTTCATGAACCTATCAACCAACTGTTCCCATGCTTTAATCTCATTTGGCTCTAATGACTGAGCCCACCTCTTTTCTTCATCCTGCAGTTTGTACGGGAAAAGATAAATCATAAGTCTCTCTTGAGTCACATCAGGCATGGAGAATGTGCTGCACATATCTACAAAATTCGTCAAATGCGCATGTGGGTTTTCTCCTTGTAATCCTCCAAATTGACCCATATTTTGAATCATCTGCAGCATGATTGGTCTGATTTCAAAGCTTACATTCTCTTCAACCGTTGGTCTTGAGATTCCTGGTGAGAAGTTGTAAAAATCCGGCACCGCATAATCTCTCATTGGGACATCATGATCAATAGCAAGAAATATGGAGCCTTTCACTGGCCCATTTTTCCTTTGATTCCTTGCGGGAGACTCGTTATTATTAGCCATGCTTCTTCACCACTTAATCCGGCCCTGATGAACTCTTGCGCGAATAATACACTTGATCTCTGGGTCCACTTAGAATTTCTGGATCACTCCAGCACTCATAAGTCATCAGACTACTATTCGCGTTGAACAGCCAGTACAAAGAGATCTATCCTGCAAAATACCACCAACATACTTAAATAATAAACCATTAACCAGTATCTGGCAACGGCACCATAAACTTGTAACGGGGACATGGACTTGAACCTTGTGTGCATCATTCTATAGTTTATGTCATTACAACAACTCAGGCATGAATGCAGATATTATTATTGGGATGAGCCAAATCTGTATAAGTGGGGGTCAGACCAAATTATGCGACTGTGTGTACCGGATACTGCTCAACAACGCATATTATCACAATGTCATGATTCACCATACGACAGGTATTTTGGAGGCCAGCGAACCGCAGCGAAAGTATTACAAAGTGGGTACTATTGGCCAACACTATTTAAGGATGCAAGAGACTACGTGATAAAGTGTGACCGGTGTCAATGCATGGGTAATATTTCATGGAAACATGCGATGCCCATGAACATCATTTTAGAATTGGAGTTGTTCGACGTCTGGGGCATTGATTCATGGGACCATTCCTACCTTCGAATGGTCACAAGTATATTTTTTTAGCCGTCGACTACGTGTCCAAGTGGGTAGAAGCAGTAACATGTGCCACAAGCGATGCGACAGTAGTCTCCAAATTCTTGAAGAAAAATATTTTCACTCATTTTGGCACTCCACGTGCCATAATAAGTGACGAAGGCTACCACTTTGTCAATTACCTCGTCAAAAATCTGCTACTCAAATATAATATCCTCCACAATGTGGCCACCACATACCATCTATAGACGAATGGTCAGGTTGAAGTGTCCAACCGAGAAATTGAGTTGATATTAGAGAAGGTGGTACAGCCTTTGCGAAAAGATTGGGCAACAAAGTTGGATGATGCGCTGTGCGCAGGTGATTTTCATCGAGAAAAGACCTCTGTAGACCTGAGAAATCCGGAATGAAGGGAAATCGAGTGGCCCCTGCACTGGCATGTGATAAAAAATCATCTGAGGCACAAATCTTCTGGAGTGTCCTTTTTCTTACTTATGATTCATGAACTCTTATTACTATGATGTTATCTCAAATTTCGTTTATATGTCTTCATTTTATATTAAAATTTGTTAACTTCGTTTTTTTTATTTGACCCTCTCAATGTTTTCTTTGCAAACGATCAAGGTAAACGATTGCGGAGGCACTACACGAAGACGCAACTACTTAATTTCGTCATCACAATCCAAAGAAAGTAGAGCGCCGCAAAGCAAGATGCGTCAACAAATAATGCGGGCGACATCACAAATTTGGGGGTTGTATCTTTCCTTGACTTTATTCCAAATTTCGTTATCGCATCGCATTTTAATTTGGAAAATTTTATCACCACATCCTCTTTGGTCACTGCAATCATTTAATATTGATCAATTTAGTAAGTCATCGCATGATTTCTCTTTGCCAATTATGATTTCAATGATGAAATGCATGCTTCTATTTTTTCATATACACTAGAGTCAACTTAATTCTAGGACAGTCACCTCATGAAATATTTCTAAAAGATGTGGTTTGCTAGCTTTCTTTCAAACTGACCCTTTACGAAACTTCCTAAGAACATCGCATGACTTCTTTCAATCTTTTGGCAATGAGAGCATTGCCGCATTTTAAATTTGAGGGTGTGGTATTTATTTGCGACCTTGCTATTTTTAGCCTTACAAAAAAAATGGAAAAAAAAATCATAACCTTGCGATCGGATCCTACTCGTAGTTGGATGTCCGCATGACACACATGGGGGCAAGCCAAAATGAAGGCAGGAATCGTGATCAATGCATAAATAAGTGACCGCAACTCTGCTACCAAATGGGCATGAGTTTAGTATGAGAAAGAGTGCCTTGCTCGTAGTTGGACGTCCGCATGACACACGTGGGGCAAGCGAAAACAAAGGCAAGGCACTTGGATCAACACAAGATTAGAGAGAAAAAATAATAATAATGTCTAAAATAAGCAAGGATAAAAAAATCATTTAACACCCCAGTGAAAAAGTTTTTTTTGAAAAAAATCATGTGATGTCTTGGAATCTAGTAAAGTCTTTTTGAAGGTTAAACTTGCGGTCCCTAAATTTTCGAAATATTTTAAGAAGAGACCTGAATAAGAATTAAGGAAATTTTTGGTGTATAGGATATGAATAAGGCATCCTTGAGAAATCTAGGAAAAGAGATTGCGGTCAACTTTCTAAAGGAAATATTTAGCTTATGCTTGAGAACAAGCATTGTTTAAATTTGGGGGCGTGATAACAGGTAGAAATACACGTTATTACAGTGCTAAGTGATAAAACAATGTAGGGTTGTGTTGATAAAAACATATAAGATTGCATCCAAAAAGCATTAAGTTCATAATTTTGTGGTCGCATGCGTCCATCGCATGAAAACAGTTGACTTATGTATTTTTATGCAAAATATGCGTTGACGCACGGCGAAAATTGCGATCACAAGACATCAACGGCGGAGCGCATCAAAAGATTGCATCAACGCAAGGCTATGTGGTCATTTGTGCTCACAAATATCTGCTCAAGAAGGTTGTCGCATAGAGCCGCAACTTGGTGGGCACATCTAGATGAAAAACATAATAAATCACGATGGGACAAAAAAGCTGATGATGGTCGATTCTGAATTAAGTTGACAAACCGCTAACGAACTACTGTAGGAAGTACACTCAACTTTTCGGTAACAAATATTCGGTGCATCAGACAGAGAATTAATATCATCCCATCAATGAAATCATAAGAGAGAAGAAGCCTTTCACCCTGAAGCTTTATAAATACCGAAGGCAACCTTCAGTGAAGGGGTTCATCTAGTTCAACAGTTAGATAATTTTCTCCATAGTTAGAAGTAGCCTTGTTCTTAGTTTTTTTTTCTTTTATTTAGAAGGCGGAAGCAAGAAAAGTGAGATTGTACCGAGAGATCATTCTGGTGAACTTGAAAAAGTACCGGAAGCGTCGAGATTAGAGAGAGGGTCAACTCCTGCGGAAGCAGGAACATCTTTTGAACATAATAGAGTTAACAGTGTAAAAGCCTTGGGAAGCAAGGGATTTCTACGCAGGCTCTCTATCCTTATCTTCCATTGTTATTTTGTACATTGAACTTATCTATAGAAATGGAATTTAATTCTTTATATCTGTTCACTCTTGTTATTACACATAAGTAGCTAAATCTGTCGAATGGGTTGAGAAGCACTTAGCTAGCATAACTGGGGATCTTCATTCTATGCGATTATCTTGTATTATGTATACATCATTCATCCATTAGAGATACTCAGGAGAGTAGTCCTAAGGATAGAATCTAGGCTTGAAAAAAGTCAGGTTAGAATCTAGGCTCGGGAGAGTCAGATTAGAAATGCATAATCAAGAGATAAGAGCTTAGGAATAAGCACTATTTGCTATTAACGATCGACATACATCCTAGAGATAGGTTATGATTGTATGCGGTCACCTTGTCTTTGTGTGCATCTTGCATCATCAACATAGGTAAGAAGTAGAGCCTTAGGATAAGCTCTATGGACATTATCGCATTCATCGCATCGTCCTAGAATTAGGAGTTACCGCATTTGCGTTTGGAAAATATGTGTTGTCGCATGAGTGTAACATGATCGCATAGTTTGAATGCATTCTCAGGAAACACTAGCTAAAGACCTTCTCAACCCGTTCCTCTGCATACTTAGTGTATTTTTCGCATAATCAATCCTTTCTCAAATCCACCGCATACTTTTTACATCGCAAACAACAAACCAACCGATCATTAATTTATTTGTTACCGCAAAGTGATCTTAAAAATTATTACTGCATATTGTTTTCCTTAGTCCCTGAGTTTGACCCTGGACTTATCAGGAAACTCAGTAGGATTTATACTTGAATTCTGCTGAGAAAACTTGTTGCACAACGCATTTCCATCACCGTAATTCCTTTCATTATTTCACCGCATAAAATAATGCATCATGACCCTATATTCTTCCTAAAGACCCTCAATTAAATCTCATAATATTGCTTAAGTGTATAAACGATAGCTTACCAACACCAAAAATCCAAAACTATGTCAAGACTAGGTTCACGGTATCTTAGACACACCAACGGGTTGGATGACGCACACTAACACTGTGAATGGGCGTTGTGTCACACACATTGGCCTTCAGGCATGAACATAAGTTATTGAATAACCCCTCGTGGGCGGTAGATCACACGCACTGGTGCTCGAATAGAAGGCATGCTCGACAGCAACACACACCATTGGGCGTCAGGGGAGTGCACGGACACTGAGTGACAGGTTGCTCTCCTGCCAAGCGATGGGCATGCTGCCTCCTTAGTGGCGCGAGTGTGCAATAGGCGAACACAATAGGCAATTACTTAGGATAACCGAATACCCCCTCTTACCTAGTCTACATGCTTGCTTATTCAACCCGTGCGCTGCCTACTCATTCATCCAAAACCTGGTTTCAACTTCCAATACTTATAACTCAAAATTTATTCATTAAAACTCAAGATTTCCTTCTATGAACTATGCACACATCCTTTAAACTATCTTACCTCAAAATTTGAGCCTCTAATTCTCGTGATGAGTTTAGAAATCATCAATCTTCATTGCTTACTTCATATGAACCAAAGATTAGAACACCCTCTGATTTCTTCAAGATTTGACCATCAATCTGTGGAAATTTCCTCTCGGTAGCCCTAGATCTTCTTCCTGCTCTTGCATGGCTACTTTGCTCAATTAATTGCTACCTCATGCCACTAAACTTTGTCTTAGGCTCCTAATTTTGCCATTTGGCCCACTAATCGGGATTAATAAACTTATTTCCTCAACATACCAATGCCTAAGATGGTTTAACTTTACAGTCCAAGTCTTACGGCCATAACTCACTTCCATTGCCCAAGCTAACCTCCAAGCCATCGCCTACCAAGCTCTTTTTCATGCCATCACCTACTTCATAAAAATTCCCTCACCTGGATTGCCTTCATGCCTAAGCCTCCTCACGTATGCTACACCTTGGCAAGCCTTACATCAACCTCGCCTACCAAGCTCATCACCTAAGCTTCTTCACCATAAAACTTCTCAAAATTTGGCTTAGTGTTTGGGATACTCTTTTAGACCTGAGAGCATCCTTTTTCAATGCTTTAGAACATTTTTCAACTACTATTTGATTCCTTCTTTTTGGAAGCTTAAACATTTAGGAAAATTCTTTCTTTTACTACTTCTTAATTAACTAAATAAAGACTGATTCCATAGGCATACTTTAAAACACTTTATAACAATAACAACAACCACAACATTCATGAATTTCAAGCATGCTATTTAGGGAATTAAGTACTAGGGTTTACAAAAGATGATCGGCCTCGGGGCTAAACATGAAATAGGGAAATCCCTCAATTTGACAAGTTGTATGATTATCCTAAAGGGGGTATTTGGCACAATGCTTAGCTATTGCAGATCCCCAAGACGTCTTTGGTTGAATCTTCACTCCTGATCCACTGTCTGAACTTCCTATATTCACTCTTGAAAATTGAAACAGGAAAACAGGAATTGTAACCTCCCGGTCTGCTGTAGTCAGCCTCACGGTGTGCCTGACTGGCGAGTCTGCCGTCTCCACGGCTTTCCCTTTTGCGGGCAGCTCCTCAAGCCTTCGAGTGTCGATCTTTGCTTGGGCCAGCTCTGAGGCTCTACCCTGGCTTTTCATTGGTTCCTCCCAACCAATAGGTGAGGTTCCTTGTAGGCTTGAGGAAGAAATTATGAATTCAATGTTTACCCCACCAACTTTAAATGTTGGCGGAGTTGAATTGGTTTTTTTACCAACTTACTCCAACTCAGTCCAACTCTCCCTTCAACTCACTCCAAATCTCCCTCCCTCCAATGTTTTCCATGGCTCCACCCATCAGCCACCATCGATGACTGGCGACACATTTCAACGACCACTTTCATTGGTTAACTCCAGGCTCCAACAACCGCCTTCGACGACAACTCCGACGACCAACTTTGACAGCCACCTTCGCACAATCAACTCCAAAGACCACCTTCATGTGGCTAACTTCCGGCTTCGACAACTAAGTTCGACATCTAACCCGCTTTGGCAACCATCTTCGACGCAACTTCGACAAACACCACCTTCGATGATCAACTTCGATGACAACCACCTCTGTCAACCAACACTAACATTCACCTAAGATGACTAACTCCAATGAAGACCACCTCTAACGGGACCCTTAATGACAACCCTAGTTTTTCGAAACATGTAAATAAACCCCAAATAATAACTCTATTTTTTGTCAACATGTAAATAAACTCTTTATAAGAACCCTATTTTTTGTGCATGTTTAACTCATATGTTCTACAACCATTAAAGTATACTGTAGGGTTGTTAGTTATATAAATAATAGTATTTTATCTACGTTAAATGCACTATTTTGATGTAATTCATTCCCAACCTTTGAAGGTGAAGTAATCGGTGAAGGACCTGAGCAGAAACGTGGAGATCGGTCCCAATGTTAATTTTACATACAATACCAATTACATGAACAATTATGCAATTCAATTAAAATTTACAGCATGCCAATTGAAGAAGAAAAGAGAAAAAAATATTAGGATTTCAAGAAACTCTTACCTTTGAAGAATAACCTTCTTCACGAATCCTTTTCTCCAGAATTGATTACGAACAAAATGCAAACGAACCAAATTGGGCACAACTAATTGGAACCTTTTATATTCTCTATTGGGATGATAATCACTAAGAAGTTTGTGGGCTCTTAGATATTTGGAAGAGGCGGAGAGATTGAAAGGAGAGGGAGAGCAATTTTTGGAATTTTTTCAGAGAATCCTTCTGCATCATTCTCCATGTAATTCCCTCTGTAAAAGAAAAAAACCACTCATAAAAACTCATGTAACCTCTCACTCATTATGTGAGTTGAGAGAGATCAGGAGAGGGAAGTTATTTCCCTTACTTTAATTCAAAATTAAAATTAATTAATTTTAGTTTAAATGTTTATATATTATAATTACTATTTATTTATATATATAATTATAATTATATATATATATATATATATATATATATATATATATATAAATTTATAGGTTACATGATATAAAACATATAACCTATGGTTTAATATTTTATCACATACAATAGAACCTATAGTTTTACTTCTCTCATCAATGGTATTTAATATAAATCTCATTTATATTAAATTTAATTATAATCAAATTCATATAATTAATATTTAAATCATATTCAAATATTTAATTTCTCTCAGGTAAACTTTATATTATAATGCATCATATACATTATAGAAATTATATCATACATAATTAAATTAAATTAATTATATCACATATAATTAATTCCCTCAAATAATTTGAACAATTCAAATTAATCCAAAGTTGATTCTCATTTAATCCCTGTTGAGCTACAGATGAGATCTCATGGGCCTATAGCTTGAAGATTCAATGGTACTTGAATGATTAATTAAACTCCTTTAATTAAATTAGTTTAATTAATTATTCAACATCCATTAACTGTCAACACTTCACTAATGACCGACAATGCACTCTTCACATTACAAATTTAAGGAGTTAGATATAACCAGTCAACAGTGCAATGACCCGTCAAAAGTTGCTCGTAAGTACAGCTATGCCAAAATTACCATTTTGCCCTTATAGTTACATTTAACTCCTTAAGTACCACTGATCCCTCTAATGAACAATTAGTCATAGTCCAACTATGACCAAACCCCTTTTGGGCCAGAAGAGAGTGTGTGCCACATTGTTCAATCTCCAGAATCAGCTCTTAAGGGAGCAATTTATCTACTTAACCTGACATTAGGGAAAGAGTGAATTTTATCTTGTGTACCTATGTTTCTAACTATCCAGTCAGACGAATCCCCAAAATGGTAGGCCTATTGAGTCGACAATTTGGCCACTCTCACCCATACAAATCAAAGGATCGCCCTCATAGGCAGGAGTTCACAACTCATTTAGGATTTATGTCATGTCATCTAGGGTCATCCAGGTGAAATGTAAGTCTTAATTATGAACGGCGTTATATAATGAGACTAGTAATTTCATGGTCTGGTCTTATACAAACTCCTTTGTATAGAATATCCCTGCTCACATGTCTTCACTTGAATGATTAGGATCATATCATTTGTAGCATTTTACAACAATTGTAACATCTACAAAGCAGGTCATATTCGTAGTGTCATCAGGATAAGGTATTCAGCCTTATCCATCTACTACAGACCATTTAGGTTATCACTTAAACATGTGACAGCTGTGAGCTATTATTCTTAGTTTAATTCAAGCTCGTTATCGAATTTTACATGTTTATTTCCCTATTCTGTAGGTACTGAGCAATCAAGAGATAGAATGGGCGATTTGAGAAAGAACGGGGTTAATTTGAAGAAATTTGGAGTTGATTTGAGCATCCGAGTTTCGAAGGAGTTGAAATTACCAAAATGCCATCGAGTAACACTGAGTATAATCAACCATCGAGTAATCAAGTAATTGCCATCGAGTATAATTGGCCATCGAGTATCATTGAGTATCATCGATTAAAAGGTTGTCGAGTATAATCGAGTAAAATGCTATCGAGTAAATGAGCATCGAGCATCGAGTAAAAGAGCATTGTGCATCAAGTATCGAGTTTTTGATAAAATGCTTAATGTTGCAAGTTTTTCCCTAACGCTCATTACCTTTCCTATCGAGCGTTGCAACGATATGATGATATCTATAAATATCTCCATTCGCTTTAGGTCAGAATTAGACACCCACCTTCGGCCTCCAGTCGAATTTCCCCTATTTTCTCTCTTCCACTTTATATTTTGGGTGTTTCTTTAGTAGTTAATCGAGTAATGTCGGATTGTGGCTTCTCATCCTTTATGGGAAGATAAGGTTTTGGATTCTTAGATTAGAGATTCAGAGGAACTCGATGTAATTTCTTGAGATTTTAGTTTATTGATGTATATGAACTTGTCTATAGGTATTAGTTTGTATTTACATTTATGAATTGCATGATTTTAATTGTTGATTGACGCCCAATAATTTTGTTGTGTGATTCTAATGCTTGGTGATTAACTTGTAATATTTGACACATATTTATATGTTAATTCCAATGGAAGCAATAGGTTCGTTAGGCAAAAAGGACTGCTCCTATCAACCTAGAGAAAAATCATGATGATTGTTTAATAGACGTTGGAAGTTAAACATTCATCTTAGTGTAATCCCTAGAACTTAATGCGATTTGTTAATTTGTATGGAGCAGATTCGTTGTCTGTGCATTTTGATTAATTAGATAATTAGGATCATTGGTTGGGATTCCAATCAATTGGGTTAAGCATAAACAAGAAGTTTAAATCATAAATTGGTTTAATGATCTAAATTACATTGGGTGAATTCGTTCCTCTAAGCTAAGATATCTCGATTAATTGCGCTTCTATCTTTACTTTTCTTGCACTTTATTTTATGCAATTTTGTTTATCAAACCACACCAACCCCCTCCCCCCCCCCCCTACCCTATTTATCTATTCTAACTGAAAACAAGCTTTTTAATGAACTAATTTTTTGCGCTTCCCTAAGGTTCGACCCCAGACTTGCCTCTTGTACTACCAGTTAGTATAAGTAGTTCGTTCGGTGATTTATAAATATTATTTGTGTAGCGAGAGTTTATAGGTGACGGTAAACTTGACCCTGCCAACATGATCCACCTATATGTCTCTACATGCATGTTTAAGCTACAGATGATAATCTTGGATGTTAATTTATTGGTTTGTGAGTTTAATGCTACTAAATGTCGTCAATTAAAACATCTCATATTTTATTAAATAAATAAAATGTGTCTTTGTAAAATACAATTACAAATTATAGAACCCTACAAGATTTAGGGCATTAACCCTAACAGAAGGTATGTTGTAGTATGTTTGATTTTAATTTTATTTGCATTTAGCTTCATTCTAATCTAACTATAGTTTGTTAACTTACTTGTAGGGCCCAAACTAATTACACAAGTCCTCTAATAATTAGTTTGAGGTTCGTTAATTTTAAGTTTGGAGTCAATTTTTTGTAGTCCAAATTTTGTTTAATTGTTGGGAAAAAATTTATGATGCATGAGCGTTATTCATTGTTATGCATTTTTTACATGTATATCAAAATTTTTGTGGACATTATTATTTCATTTGTAAGTGGTAAATTAGACTTAACAATTGATAGGTCTTGTAAAAGACTATCTTTTTCTATGATAAAACCCTAAATTCTCTCATAATTGTTTGCTTAAAATATCTATTTTTGTCGATAAACTCCAATCCCGACTCAACAAAGCTATTTTGGAAGATTTGGAGCTAATTCAAGCCAAATGATACCAAAAGATCACTTAACAAGAAGATCCATGATGAACTACCACTGTGTCCCTTAAGAGGAACAATTCAACACACTTCAGCAATGCTTGCAGCGTCGCCATGCTCCTTACAACAATGAGCCTGATGCTAGCTCAATGCTTGAAGACAGAACACATCTATTTGCACAAAATAGTGCTGCGTCGCAACGCTTAACCCAGGGCCGCAACATTCCAAGTATTCACGGAATAATCCGTGCGCCTTGCACAACCGAGCATCAGTGCAACGTTGCAACGTTAACACAATGCCTCTTGACTTTTTTATGATGCATTGTAATGCTACGTCTGCTAATATACACTTAATTGTTTCATTTGTGTAGCGGCGGGGGGGGGGAAGAAAAACTTAAACGTTTAAAAAGAGACTTCAAATTTACAGAGCTATTCTTGTAAATTATGGAGAGATTCAATCAATTTGTATTCAATCCTTGTACCAATTATTGCAACTATCAATGGATTTCTTGAAGAATTTCATCATCCATGAGTATGTAATCCTTTTTCTTGGGGAATTATGTCGATTGGCACTTTCTTGAGACTTTTCTTTGAATTTTCTTTCATATAATTACTTTCTTTTGAAATTCTTGCTGAGATTTAGAATAAAATTGATTAAGAATAAATGACAACTCAAGATTAATCAATTTTTGTATGTAAAAATTACATATTTCTATCACAAATTCGTAATTAGGATTGCAAGAATTAGTATTCTTGATAGAAAATGTGAACTTCTTTTCCTCTTTTCTTTAAAGAACCTATTCATTCAGAACATTCATGCAATCACTCTTGAATTTTCAGTCTTTTGATTTCACGATTTGGAATAGTTAAGAAACCTATGAGTTTAATGCAATTTAGGAATTGATTGTGAAATGTCTTCAGGAAGCAATTAAGACCTAGATTAGGGTTAATTGCTAATTAGGGCATTAGGAATTTATTCTTAATGAACTGTTGAATAATCTAATTGCATGATTCTTTGTTAAGTCAATGATAGAATTGTCTAGTTTACATCCTTAAGATTTCGTTTTCAATTGAATCTTATCTCTTAACCTCTCTTACTTCTCTCATTACTAAATATCCTATATCAATTCTTGTTTTTTTCACTCAGTTAGTTTCTAGTTCTTTAAAAAAAAACCACCCCCATCGTTTAATATTTTGCATTTTCGAATTCAATTAATCTAGTTTAGGCCAATTAATAGAGGTTCTCTTAGGATCGACCTCTTACTCCACTATTGCTACGTGCTAGTTTTAGTTGTAGTTAGAGTATTATAAATTTCATTTGCTTTGGGTAAGATAGAATTAACTACATCTATTTTAGCTAAAACAAATTGTCGTCGTTACAGGGAACTGTGTAATTGGACATTAAAAATCCTTGAATTCCTTTCTTTTAGAAAAAGAAATAAAATTAAAACAACAAAAAAAATAGTTAGTTTCATTGAACTATCCTTTTGTGCATGACCCGTTCCTCTCGGAGTGTACTTTGTGATTTTTTTGTAGATATCGATCATGAAAAGAGGAGACTACAAAAGGAAAGAACAAAAAGAGAAGAAGGAGAATTTGAAGAATCGAGTCAAGAAAAGGAACTAATACAAACAAACACTATGGATGAAGCAAGGGAGCAAACGTTAAGAAAGCTTGTCGATCCGGATTACACTCAACAATCGTTATGTATAGTATATTCAGAGACTAGTGAATTGAGACCCATTTTAGTTCATCTTTTACCCACTTTTCGAGGTAATCCAGGTGAGGACCCACACAAACACATGAAAGAATTCCAGTTGGTATGTAACGGTATGCGCCCACATGGGGTAACGCAAGAACAACTTAATCTTAAGGCCTTCCCCTTCTCCTTGAAGGATGTGGCCAAGGATTGTTGTACTACTTGCCGGCCGGATTTATCATCACGTGGAATGGTAAGAAAAAGTTTTTAGAAAAATTTTCCATGCATCTAAAGCTAATAATATTAGAAAAGAAATATATGGTGTAAAGCAATTGGTAAGAGATTCCTTATATGAGTATTGGGAAAGTTATAAGCAACTTTGTGCTTGTTGGGTTTGATGCACAAAAGTCTCGTGTCCTGTAGTTTATAAACAGTATATACGAACACTAGTGATTGTTAATATATGATAATTACTTCACATCTTTTTGGTTTGCTCAGTTATTTGTTTTATTTGCTTTACCACAAACCAATAAACATAAAATCCCTGGTTATTTGTATGTGACTCAAGCATGTATGTGGTGACATACAAGTAGATCATGTCTTGAGTGATAACCAAAATGGTATGTAGTATATGGATATAGGAGGGAAACCTTATCCTGGTAATGCTACAGACACGGCCCGCTTTGTGGAATGGTCACAAGTGTTGTGATTTGCCACAGATGGTCTGATCCTGATCATTCGTGTTGGGGACATGCGAGCGGGGGCGTCCTATACAAAGAGTTTGTATAAGACCTGACCACGAAGTGTTAATGTCTCGTTATATAACACGGTTCATGACAAAGACTTCACTTCACTAAGATGACCATAGTAACATGACCTCAATCCTGAGTGAGTTGGGAACTTCTGCCATTGAGGGCGGTCTTTTGATTTGTATGGGTGCGAGTGGCCAAGTCATCGATTCAAACCTACCATTTTGGGGATTCGTCTGATTTGGGAGCTGGAAACTCAGCTACACAAAATGGAATTCACTCTTTCCTCGAGGCAGAGGTAAGTAGATAGATGGCTCCTTTAAGGGCTACTTTCGAATCTTGAACAATGTGGCCCTACACATCTTCTCTTGGCCCGAGAGGTGGTCACACATAGTTGGACTATGTTGTATTGTTCATTAGAGGAATCAGTGGTACTTAAGAAATGAGATGTAACTACAGGGGCAAAATGGTAAATTGGCCTAGCTGTACTTACGAGCATCTGTGAAGGGTCATCGTACTCATGATTGGTTATATCCGATGGACACAGAAATATATCTGTGGTAAGAAGAGTTCAGCTGTTGGTCTTTAGTGGAATCACTGACAGTTAACGGATGGTGAATCTCGTGGCTAAAGAGTTTAGTTCACGTACCATTAGAGCTTCGAGCCACAGGTCCATTAGGTCACCTGGGTAGCTTGGATAAAGTCGAGAACCAGTGTTTGGGTTAATTTGAAATGTTCAAATTGAAAAGAAGAAGTTCAATTATATATGATATAATTGGACTGGTTAATTATATATGATATAACTAGCTAAATGTATGGGATATATTATTTTGGAGGAAATTAGATATAAATATGATTTATATCAAGTAGAGGAGAAAATACTATAGTAGATATATGATATCAAACTATAGGATATAAATATAATATGATTATATTTATAAATTAAATTAATTGATTAATTATTTGATAATTAACTGATTAATCCACATTTGGATGTAGGAAGTGGGGCTGCGAAGGTTATGGTAATCGGCGGGTTAAAGCTATGAAAATTGTTTTCATTTCATTATTTAATCATGCATTCTTATCGCCCGCACCCAAAAAGAATCCGTGAAATAGCGATCGCAAGAGCCTATACGATAAAAGCTCATTCGTCTAAACGATCGTCTACTTCACGCGTTCTCTAAACGATCGTATACATTTTTTCTAAACTATCGTTCAGTTTTTCCTAAATGATCGTGTAGCTCTACTATATGATAAGCATTTCCGCTATACGATAGCAGAGTTCATCTCCCACTTGCTTATTGTCTACATGACGTCTTCTCCTCCATCCTCTACCAAATCACCAGAGCCCACTCTTTGGGTTTTTGACATCGAGGATACTCAGGTTTCTCTTGTAGTGGTGTCGTCCCTACGGCATTGTTCGTATACGTTTGGATCGTGTTGTTGTAGTTGATAGACTCGCCGGGTGCTGGTAGATCGGTGGGAGGTTTTCTATTACTTTGGGTTCACACATACAAAGACAGACTTCATTTGGTATGAACCTTTTTCCTTGTTAATGTTTGTATTCTGAGCATGTCGATTATGAGTTTAATATGCATAACTGTTTGTATGGAATGTATATCATTTATGTTTCGGTCACTGTGAAATCAGAGCGATCTAAGCCCGCTCATGGAACTCTCGGTATGAGATTCTTCAATTGGTATCAGAGCTAGGTTGTCTAGGTTAATGAATCCTTAGGTAGAACATTCAGTGGGAGGTACTTGGGGCATAAGATGCTTCACTTAAACCTTTCACTTTTCTCCTAAAGTCCACACCGTGAAATCTATCCTCGGCCTCGCGGCACCTTTGGCGTGTCCCCCCAACGGATGGTGTTTGGGTAGGTCAATATCAAGGTGGATGGAGAGAATGTTCATAGTAAGTGGGAGCAGGAAGTGCGACAACATATCCCTCAGTCTCCCTCGTTAGGTTGAATAAAGTCATTGCACATCGCCTCGAGGCACCCTGGGAGTGTCCCCCTAAAGGATGGCAGTTTTGCGCGTTTCTTTATTTAATCTCCAGTAAGAGGATAAGGTAACTTAGTCTCTTGTTCTTATTTATCTTTTCCCTATGGTAAGCGCATTAGGGCGAGACTTTAGCACCGAAAATGAGGGGTTACACTTACATGGAATATTTAAACATTAAGGATTCTGGACCAAAAAATGGTGGCTGTTAGGTTCAGTTCCAAGAGTTGGTTTTGTCTAATGATTGAGAATGTCTTATCCCAGTGAAGGGGCAACTGAGCACCCCACCAATGGCGTTTGTCCTGACTCATTGGGGCATCATTGCAAAATAGAAGTCTATAACTTGGGGTACTTGAAACTATTTTGCCAAACAAATTGGTTTAAAAGTGGTTTAGCAAAATCTAATCAAGATTTTTTTGTATTTTCAGCAACTTTTTCAAATGGCTACAGCCACCTTATCATTGTTAAGCGCCGAAAAATTAACTGGCAACAATTTTTCAACATGGAAACATATGATCACGACGATCCTAATCATTGATGATCTCATGTTTGCTGTCACGAAGGCTTGTCCTCCTATTCCAGCTCTAAATGTTGCTCGAAATGTTCGGGAGGCATATGAGCGATGGACAAGAGCGAATGAGAAGGCCCGAGCCTATATCCTGGCAAGTCTTTCTGACGTCTTGGCCAAGAAGCATAAGCCTATGGTCTCAGCCTGTGAGATCATGGCGTCCCTATAGGGGATGTTTGGACAACTGTCTGAACAACTTATGCATGAGGCTCTTAAATACATATTCAACTCCAAAATGCAAGAAGGCACCTCTGTTCGTGAACATGTGCTAAACATGATGGTCCACTTCAATGTGGCGGAGTTGAATGGGTTTACCATCGATGAGGGCAACCAGGTTAGCATAATCCTACATTGTTTGCCAGAGAGCTTCCTGCACTTTGTTAGCAATGTGATTCTTAACAAAGTGAAATATAACCTTACAATTCTCCTCAATGAGTTGCATACATACCAATCTTTACTGAAAAGTAAGGAGAGGCATAAGGGTGAGGCAAATGTTGCTTCATCCTCAAGGACGTTCCATAGAGGTTCGACCTCAGGAACGAAGTCTGCACCTTCTACTTCTAACTCTACAAAGGGAAGAAGAAGATGAAGGGTGGTAAGGGAAAAGGGAAGGCATCTACTAACCTACCGCCTGTCGTCCCGAGGAGGCGTCCACCAGTTGCTAACGGAAAGTGTTTCCATTGCAACCAAGATGGACATTGGAAGAGGAACTATCCTCGGTATCTGAAGGAGAAGAAAGCAGCCAAGGCGGATAAAGGTAAATATGATTTACTTGTGCTCGAAACTTGTTTAGTGGAGAATGATGATTCAGCCTGGATAATTGATTCAGGCACCACTAACCATGTTTGTTCTTCTTTTCAGGGGATTAGATCTTGGCGACAATTGGAGGCTGGTGAGATGAAGATGCGAGTAGGTATCGGGGCACGTCGTCTCAGTTGTGGCAGTGGGAGGACTCCAGTTGACTTTATAGAATAGGTTTCTAATTTTAAATGATGTATATATTATTCCTTAACTAGAAAGGAACCTTATTTCTATAAAGTACTTATTGCAATGTAAATACATTGTTTCTTTTAATTTGAGTAAAGCGTTTATTCATAAAGATGGTGTTTTTATTTGCATAGAAAATCTGGAATCGAATTTATATGTGCTAAAGCCGTTAGCCATTAATTCCCTCCATAATACTGAAATGTTCAGAACTGCCGTAACTCAATCAAAACATCAACAAATTGCTCCAAAAGAAAATGTCCAACTTTGGCATCTACGTTTAGGGCACATCAATCTCAATAGAATTGAGATATTGGTGAAGAATGGACTTCTAAGTGAGTTAGAAGAAAATTTTTTACCTGTGTGCGAATCTTGCCTTGAGGGTAAGATGACTAAACGACCTTTTATAGGAAAAGGTTTTAGAGCCAAAGAGCCTCTTGAGTTAGTACATTCTGACCTTTGTGGTCCTACGAATGTGTGAGCCCGAGGTGGTTATGAGTATTTTATCAGTTTTACTGATGATTACTCCAGATACAGTATGTTTATCTTTTGCAACGAAAGTTTGAATCCTTTGAAAAGTTTAAAAAGTTCAAGGTTGAAGTTGAAAACGCATTGGATAGACGGATTAAAACACTTCGATCAGATCGAGGTGAAGAGTTTTGGACTCCGCATTCTAGGACTATTTGATAGAACATGGAATCGTTTCCCAACTCTCAGCGTCAGGTACACCTCAGTAGAATGGTGTAGCAAAGAGGAGAAATAGGACCTTGTTAGACATGGTTCGTTTGATGATGAGTTAGCTTCCTTACAGGACTCAGATTTTGGGGTTTGCAGTGGAGATTGCGGAAAGATTTAAATAGTTACATACTCAACTGGTGTTGCCTCCGAAGAGTGTTTGCAAGAACACCTCTGGAGTTGATCGAACGGGCTTAAACTGTTTAACATCATTTTCCATTTGAGGTTTGCCCTAACACATGTGCTTGAGACTAACCTAAGAGTGAATCACCGGCGAGGTTATGCCTCTTTGTAGGCTACCCCAAAGGTATACGAAGGGGTTATTTTTATGATTCCACGGAAAATAGGTGTCGGTGTTTGTTTCAAACAAAATGCTACTTTCCTTGAAGGAGGATAATAGGGAGCACAATGCCGAACGGAGCAAAAGTTCATGCTTGGCGTGAGCTTTCCAGATGATAAACTACTGAACTTCAACAAATAGTTTGTTAAAGAGCCTACATACCACTCTCGAACAACAGTTGTTGATGGGAGTTCATTCCAGTAGGTTTGGTTCCACTCTAAGAGTTTTAGGGAACGCTTGACGGTAGTGGGAAGGTTGCGAACCCACCCGTTTGCTATCTTGGGTTTCAAACAGAATCCTTGCTAATAGTAGTAAGATGGGCCCGACATTGAGAATCTGTTTGTCCCTTATAAGAAGGCAAATGATGTTGACGAGAAATGAGATGGGTCAAGGGCCATAGATCTCGAGATGGAGTCAATGTAAACTTCAACTCAGGGTATGGGATGCTTGTAGATTAGCCCTGATAAGGGTTTCGGCCCTTTATAGCTTGTAAATGGATCTACACAAGTGCATAAGGGGTGCTGATAGGAAGGTAAAACCTTCAAGACTCGACTTGTGGTTAAAAGGGTTATACCAAGGTAGAAGGAGTCGACTAATGAGGAGACTTTCTTCACCTGTTGCCGATGTTAAAGTCGATTTGCATCCTCCTGTCCATTGTAGCTTTATTATAATTATGAGATCTGGAAAATGGACGTCAAGACGGCCTTTCTGAATGGCAATCTTGAGGAGACCATTTATATGGTGCAGCCTGAGGGATTCATAGCCCAAGATCAAGAGCAAAAGGTTTGCAAACTGAATCAGTCCATTTGTGGACTGAAACAGGCATCTTGATCTTGGAACATACGATTTGATGCTGCGATCAAGTCGTATGGATTTGACCAAAACATTGATGAACCTTGTGTCTACAAGAAGATCATCAATGCTTCAGTAGTATTCTTAGTGTGGTATATAGACGATATCCTACTCATTGGGAATGATGTAAGTCTATTGACTGCAATTAAGAACTGGCTAGTGACCTAATTCCAAATGAAAGATTTAAGAGAGGCTCAGTTTGTTCTAGGTATCCAGATCTTTCGTGATCGTAAGAACAAAGTGCTAGCACTGTCTCAAACATCGTATATTGACAAGATGTTGCTCAAGTACTCGATACAAGACTCCAAGAGGGTCCTACTGCCGTTCAGGCATGGAGTCACTTTGTCTAAGAAAATGTGTCCTAAGACGCCTTAAGAGGTTGAGAAGATGAGACGGGTCCCATATGCGTCTGCCGTTGGCAGTTTGCTGTACGCAATGCTCTGTACTCATCTAGACATTTGCTACGCTGTGGGCATAGTCAGTAGGTATCAATCTAACCTAGGCCAGGTTCACTGGACCCACAATGAAGAACATCCTTTAAGTATCTTTAGAGAACGAGAGACTACATGCTCGTGTATGGTTTGAGGGATTTTATCCTTACAGGATATACGAATTCAGACTTCAGACTGATAAGGCCTCTCGCAAGTCCACATCAGGGTCAATCTTTACTCTTAACGGAGAAGCTGTAGTGTGGCGAAGCACTAAGCAGGGATACATCATCGACTCCACTATGGAGGCGGAGTATGTAGCGGCTTGCGAAGCTGCTAAGGAGG
>NW_024063779.1:539554-571694 GCF_009727055.1 Benincasa hispida | reverse complement strand
TGGGCCAAGAGAAGGTGTGTGGCACCACATCGTTCAAGCCCCGGAAGCAACCTTTAAGGGAGTCACTTTGTGTAGCTGAGTTCCTAGCTCCCAAATCAGACGAATCCCCAAAATGGTAGGTTTTGAATCGGCGACTTGGCCACTCGTGCCCATACAAATCAAAGGACGCCCTCAATGGCAGGAGTTCCCAACTCACTCAGGATTGAGGTCATGTTACCTATGGTCATCCTAGTTGAAGTGAAGTCTCTGTCATGAACAGTGTTATATAATGAGACATTAATACTTTCGTGGTCAGGTCTTATACAAACTCTTTGTATAGGACGCCCCCACTCGTATGTCCCCAACACGAATGATCAGGACCAGACCATCTGTGGCAAGTCACAACACTTGTGACCATTCCACAAAGCGAGCCGCGTCCGTAGCATTACTAGGATAAGGTTTCCCTCCTATACCCATATACTATAGACCATTTTGGTTATCACTCAAGATATGATCCACTTATGTTTCACATACAAGAGGTGTTCACACATAGTTGGACTATGTTGTATTGTTCATTAGAGGAATCAGTGGTACTTATGAAGTGAGATGTAACTACAGGGGCAAAATGGTAAATTGGCCTAGCTGTACTTACGAGCATCTGTGAAGGGTCATCATACTCATGATTGGTTATATCCGATGGACACAGAAATATATTTATGGTAAGAAGAGTTCAGCTGTTGGTCTTTAGTGGAATCACTGACAGTTAACGGATGGTGAATCTCGTGGCTAAAGAGTTTAGTCAACTATTCACATACCATTGGAGCTTCAAGCCACAGGTCCATTAGGTCACCTGGGTAGCTTGGATAAAATCAAGAACCAGTGTTTGGATTAATTTTTAAATGTTCAAATTGATAAGAGGAAGTTCAATTATATATGATATAATTGGACTGGTTAATTATATATGATATAATTTGCTAAATGTATGAGATAGATTATTTTGGAGGAAATTAGATATAAATATGATTTATATCAAGTAGAGTAGAAAATACTATAGTAGATATATGATATCAAACTATAGAATATAAATATAATATGATTATACTTATTAATTAAATTAATTGATTAATTATTTGATAATTAACCGATTAATCCACGTTTAGACGTGGGAAGTGGGGTTGTGAAGGTTATGGTAACCCGCGGGTTAAAGCTATGAAAATCATTTTCATTTCATTATTCAATCATGCATTCGTATCGCTCGTGCCCAAAAAGAATCCGTGAAAGAGCGATCGTGAGAGCTTATACGATAGAAGCTCGTTCGTCTAAACAATCGTCTACTTCACGCATTCTCTAAGCGATCGTATACTCTTTTCTAAACGATCGTTCAGTTTTTCCCAAACGATCGTGTAGCTCTACTATACGTTAAGCATTTCCGCTATACGATAGCAGAGTTCATCTCCCACTTGCTTATCGTCTACACGACGTCTTCTCCTCCGTCCTCTACCAAACTCATCAGAGCCCACTCTTTGGGTTTTTGACACTTAGGATACTTGGGTTTCTCTTGTGGTGGTGTCATCCCCGCGACATTGTTCATGTACGTTTGGATCGTGCTGTTGTAGTTGACAGACTCGCCAGGTGCTAGTAGATTGGTGGGAGGTTTTCCACTGCTTTGGGTTCACACATACAAAGACAGTCTTCATTTGGTATGAACCTTTTCCCTTGTTAATGTTTGTATTCTGAGCATGTCGATTGTGAGTTTAATATGCATAACTGTTTGTATGGAATGTATATCATTTATGTTTTGGTCATTGTGAAATTGGAGCAATCTAAGCCCGCTCATGGAACTCTCGGTATGAGATCCTTCAGTGCTTCCTTTCCCCATCATCAAATTTCAGACCAATACCTTATTTAGTATTTCTATTCAGGATTGCTTCCATCTGAGAGGAGCAACATTGATGCAACCACCGGTGGAGCTTTAACTGACAAAACGCCCACTGAAGCTAGTTAGCTAATATCAACCATGGCGGAGAATTCACAGAATTTTAGATCAAGGACTCTAGAATATGATGTTGTGCAAGTTAAATAGGTTAGTGAGTTGAGAACCCAAGTATCTAATCTAGTTTCACTTTTCACTTAGGTTGCTCAAGGAGGACTTCCCAAAATTAAAGCATGTGGAGTATGTGGAGTGGTTAGACATGCTTCCAAAGCTTGCCCATAAGGTCCACCTCAAGTTAATGCAATAGGAGGTCTCCAAAGGAAGTATGATCCCTACAGGCAAACTTATAACCAAGGATGGTGAGATCACCCAAATTTCAAGTGGGGATCTCAAGGAAAATTTAAGAACCGAAACCAATCTTCTTCAAGCTCCTCAGGTATGTCTCTCGATGATGTAGTTAAATCTCTTACTGAGGAATTCCACAATTTGCAAAAGGACGCATACAACTTCAACAAGAAACAAAATAACTTCAACAAGACACAAAATCTTTTCAACAAGAAACTAGACAAGGCTTCTCAAACTAGGGCACACAAATCATGCAACTTACAACTGCGGTAAGCAAGCTTGAGAGTAAATCATCAGGAAAGCTCCCCGCTCAACCGGAGCATGCAAATGTAAGTGCAATCACTCTAAGAAGTGGTAAGGAAATTCCTTCTTCCTCCCAAGTAGCTAGCCCAGTTCAATCAACTCCCAAGAAGCCTGAAAAGGTAATTGATCATGATAACAAGGTAAATGAATATGAAGAATTTTCCATCTTCTCTGAGGTATGTAACTACTCTCCCCCTAATGTAGAGCCGTATGTACCCAAGGCATTTCTTAGTAGATTAGCAAAACCTAAGGTAGAAGATATTAACCTTGAGCTAATTGAAATGATTAAAAATGCATTATTTAATATTCTTTTGCTTAATGCTATTCAACAAATACCTAGGTATGCTAAATTCTTAAAAGACTTATGTACTAAGAAAATAAAATGGAAAGAGGAAGAGAGAGTAATTGTTAGCAAAAACGTGTCTGCTTTGTTAAAAAAAGACATGCCTCAGAAATGTACAGACCCTAGAATGTTTACTCTACCTTGTAAGATAGGAGATAGAATTATCACTCATGTCATTCTAGACCTAGGTGCATCAATAAATGTCATGCCTTTTCATGTCTATGAAGATCTTTAACTGAATAGCCTACAAAAAATGAATGTTTGCATACCACTAGCCAATAAGTCATATATTCAACCCCTAGGCATAGTAGAGGATGCTTTGTTGAGAGTTGGAGAATTAATTTTTCCCGTTGATTTTTACATTTGAAAAATGGATGAACCATACTCTACTTCTTCCTCTAATATTTAACTTGGTAGACTCTTCATGAAACTGTAAAAACAAGAATTGACATAGATAAAGGTTCTTTATCAGTAAAATTTGATGGAGAGGTAAAATCCTTCAACATTTATGACGCCATGAAATTTCCAGAGGAATATTATTCTCTTTGCTCCATAGACACATATGATGAAATTGATCACATTGTTGATTCCATGTTATACAAAAGTTCTAATTGTCTAGTAGCCCCTTTCATTCACTATGGTTTTGATGTGATTACTCATGATTCTTCTCATGTATCTCTTAATTTTTGTGACCATTATAGTTCAAATAAAAAGCATGTTTCTAATTCTTCACTTCAAATTTGTGAAAAGAATGAATCTTCTTCAAAAGATGATAATGATAATTCTTTCAACAATAAATTTTGCCAAAATGTAAATACTTCAAAAGAACATTAAAATTTTCAAAACAAAGTTTGTTTGGAAGAAAAACCTTCAACTCATGATTCAAATTCAAAATTTAATTAACAAAAACAAAAACAAAGCTTCTAAACTTTGCTCCGTTTTCAATGTGCAGGTAAAAGGGATTGAGCCCAAAGCTCTCCCTTCTCCAAAGAAGAGCAAAAACTTGGGAAGTTGTTTCAAAAACCTCAAGAAGCAAAAATCTAAAAAGATCGAAAATTTTAATGTTCCTTGAAAAACACAAAAATCTTCAAGGATGAACGAGCACAAACTCAATATCTACAATGAAGGGCATGTAAACCAAGTCCAATTTGGCTTGCCTTTAGCTAATCCCTCATATACTTGACACCCTTCTTCACCAACGTCAAGCAAACAACGCTAAAAATTTGCAACAAGACAAAATTTTAATTAAAAAAAAAAATAAAACTAGGGAAGTTTCTCTCCACATCCCTTCTCTTTTGTTTCTTTAATTCATTTGCTTATTCTGAACATTGAGGACAATGTTCCATCTTTAAATTGGGGGTGGGTAAACATTGCATATTTTTTGTATTCTTTGATTAGCTTTAAAAATGAGTCTCACTAAAAAAAATTGCATACCTGGAACCCTTGAGCATCTGAGCTCGGGTTAATAGACTGTTGATTACTTAGACTGATTATATAGATTTTGCGATTCTGTTCTGACATATCTGAATAAATTTGAGGCTCTTATTCATTTTGATAGTGTAATTTTGATTCTTTAAAAAACATGTCTATTGAATTCTTTATTCTTTAAAAGACCATTTTTGCCTTGAATGCATGAATTCATAATTAAATAAATTCATGTTTATACATTCAAGAATCTCATTCACTTTGATTCTATGCATCATTTGTTTTTACTCAATCTCTTGATTCTTATTGATGAAACTTTGATGTTGCACTCTTTTTAGTAAGTATACAGACAAAATTTTAGACCTTTTATGTTTTTCAAGCAAAATTTTGAAACTCATCTTTCAAAAGAAAATTTCTTTTCCTTTTAGCTTCATAAAAAATCGAATACTTAGGCTTTTAGATTTATTTAGAATCTTTAAACTCTTAGAAATGTCATATCTACTTAATTTTCTTTGTTACCCTGACAGAATAAACTTTGGTCTAAGAACAACCTTCTTATTTTAAAGGTAAGTCTAGACATAGAGGAATAAAAAAGGGCCTAGTGTATATAAAAAAAAAATTGCTAGCACAAAAATAAAAATAAAATAATAAAAGCAAATTTGCCAAATTAACTCATTAATGTGTATGTGTGCACATGAGTAGAGGTGAAAAGAGCTACCTTCATCGTGTTTCTGTTAGGACTCGCAAGAAAAGAGTGATAGGTTCCCAGCGGTGCGAGTGTTAAAGCTATCTCTCTAAGTAAAAAAAATGCCAATTACATTTTGTATGCATGAGTTTAAAAAGGCACCCTTGTATTAGAATTGTCTCTCTCCAATGCAAGTTAGGTATATCATAGACCGATAACAGGGCCAATGTAGGGTGAAGAGGAATTGAAGGTTGGATGTCTCATTTCTATTAGTTTAGGCTTTAAGAAAACTAAAACTAGGTAGTCTTTTCTTTTATGGTTTTGCAAGAAAAATACCTTTTCTTTTAAAAAAAAAAAAAGCTTTAACATTTTGTTAGCAAAACTTTGAATTCCTAAATGCTTGCTTATATCTTTACTTCCTTGATTGTTCAGAAAAGAGATAAGAATCAATTCACTGTGTAAGACACTTGAATGTATTGACTATTTGGATGTGAAGAAGAAAATGTGCCAATCCATTTTTATTTGAATATATGCATATTTCTACTTTAGACTTGTTCGAGATGACCAAGAGCTAAGTTGGGGTTATTTTGATAGGTCTTGTAAAAGACTGTCTTTTATATGATAAAACCCTCAATTCTATCATAAGTGTTTGCTTTAAATGTCTATTTTTGTAGGTAAACTCTAATCTCGACTCAACAAAGCTATTTCGGAAGATTTGGAGCTAATTCGAGCCAAATAATACCAAAAAATCACTTAACAAAAAGATCCATGATGAACTACCACTTTGCCCCTCAAAAGGAACAATTCAACACACTTCAGCAATGTTTGAAGCGTCGCGATGCTTCTTACAACACTGAGCTTGATGCTAGCTCGACACTTGAAGGTAGAATGCATCTATTTGCTACAAAATAGTGCAGCGTCGCAACGCTTAACCTAGTGTCGCAATAGTCTGAATATTCACAGAATAGTCCATGTGCGCCTTACGCAATCGAGTTAGCGCAGCGTTACAATGTTAGCCCAATGCTTCTTAGCTTTTTTACAATTTAGCATTGCAACGCTAGCCTTGGCATCATGACGCTATGCCTGCTTATATAAATTTAGTTGTTTCATTTTCAGCAAGGGAGGGAATAAAAACTTAAACTTTTAGAGAGAGACTTTGAATTTACAGAGCTATTTTTGTATATTTTGGAGAGATTCAATCAATTTGTATTCAATCCTTGTACAAATTATGCAACTATCAATGGATTTATTGAAGAATTTCATCATCCATGAGTAGGTAATCCTTTTTCTTGGGGAATTATGTAGATAGACAGTTTCTTGAGACTTTTATTTGAATTTTCTTTCATGTAATTACTTTCTTTTGAATGTTCTTGCTAAGATTTAGAATAAAATTGATTAAGAATAAATTGACAACTCAAGATTAATAAATTTTTGTATGCAAAAATCACATAGTTCTATAACAAATTTGTAATTAGGGTTGCAAGAATTAGTAGTCTTGATAGAAAATGTGGACTTCTTTTCCTCTTTTCTTTAAAGAACCTATTAATTATGAACAGTCATGCAATCAATGTTGAATTTTCAATCTTTCGATTTCAAGATTTGCAATAATTAAGAAAACCCACGAGTTTAATGCAATTTAGGAATTGATTGTGAAATGTCTTTAGGAAGCAATTAAGACCTAGATAGGGTTAATTGTCAAATTAGCTCATCAGGACATTAGGAATTTATTCTTAATGAACTATCGAATAATCTAATTGCATGATTCTTTGTTAAGTCAATGACAAAATTGCCTAGTTTACATAAAATCCCCAAGATTTCATTTTCAATTGAATCTTATCTCATAATCTCTCTTACTTCTCTCATTACTAAATTTTTTATATCAATTCTTGCTTTTTCACTCTGGAGTATTATAAATTTCATTTGCTTTGGGTAAGATAGAATTAACGATAACTAAAAACTAACCGTAAAAAATGTTTGAACAAAAAATGTTTGCAAAAAAAAAACAAGTTTGCACACACAAAAAACATTGTTCTGTTGTGTGAGTGTAAAATGCATAGAGTCAAAAGTTTGCGGAAAAAAAAAATCAGTAACCTTAAAACTTGAAATTCATATTCACACATGGCAAAAAATAAGATAAGAATTTTTATTTCTTTAGTTTTTTTTTTAATTAATACTAACGATTTTGAGTAAAAATTAATTGAGGATTAAAAATTGAGGGTTAGAGATTAGAGAAAATGTTCATTTAATTTGAACCTGACATGTATTTGAGAATGTAAATAAAATTATATGCAATTGAGTACTCAAGTTGTGTGGTAAAATATGTTATATTTTTCAAAAAGGAAAAATAAGATATTGCTCAAATTTTAAGTTTCTTCGATGCTCATAATTGAGGGCCAAGTGGTTGTGAAAAGTTTTTCATTTGTTTGGATTATGTTTGGTGTTTAAAAATGGAAAAAATATGTGTTATGGATTTGAGTGTTCAAAAATTGAATTCAAAATTTGTGTTTAGTATATGTTTACTTTGTAGGAATTTGTTATGTTTTAAGAATGAAAAAAAAAAGCATTTTTTAGTTTTAAAAATTTTAGGAAAATATATGAATAGGTAAATTAAAAAAAAAAAAAAAGTTAAGGAAAACATTCAAGACAAAATCAATTATGTTTAAAAATATTGTACCAGATAACCTAACTCAATTCCGTACCTAGACACAGACATTCCAGCTCAATACTCCAAGCATAGACAACCTAACTCCACAAATAATCTAACTTGTCAAATAATAATTACCAACTCAACTCAACTCTACGTGCCAGACGTCCCAAAGTGATTATGAAATCCTATCAGAATAACCTAGGTCAATCACGTCTATAAAATACATAATTATAGTTTTATATGATATAACTTGAATCCTACTCTTAGATTTAAGCATTAGAGTGTGTCACAAACATTATATCGACATCTAGATTTTTTATTCTGCAGATTACATTCTTCTCCCTTTTAAATTATACTTATTGATGGTATCATGTGAAAGTAGGGTGTATTTTCCCGGTCCAAAATGCTAGTAGAAAATTTGAACAATCTGAGATTTCTTTTTTTTTTTCCTTTTAAATGAAATAGTTGGATAGACGAGCCACTTATATTTGTGGATGCAAGGATAAAATGGTCCATTAATCTAAAAATACTAATATATATATTTTGGTCAATTTTCTTCTTGCTTGAAAATTTTCCAGAACTGCCCCTTTATACTTATACCAAGTTTAAAAACCAAAAACTGATGGCAATTTCGATGGTTTAAGGATCCAGGCGTAATTTCAACCCCCACCACTTCACAGTTTCCGAAAATTTATCCTGTCACACGTGGGTTCCATGGCAAGTCATCAGAAAAAGGAAAACAGAACTATAAAGAAAAAAAAAACGTAAAACGCAATTACAGAAGTCGTTTCAAATTTGCCACCTCATCACTTTCTAATTTTAAAGTTCTTTGAAAGCATATTCAAATTTCATCTCAACGGTTAGATTCTCTGCACCAGAAGCCATTATCTACCGTCCGATCCTCGATCACATTCGACATTTAACATCTCATTCCCATGTCCCATTTCCCAAAATGACCGCTCTCTCTCTCTCTCTCTCTCCCTCTCTCCCTAAACAACCTGAGAAGATGACACAAAATTTCAACGTTTTGCTCCTCTAGAGAGAGCGAGAGTAAGAAAGATAATTGATGGAAGTTTGATTTTTGAACATGTGTTGTTTGTACCTAACTCTCCTTCTTTGTTTGCTTCTTTCTTCCGTGGAACCTTTCTTATAAGCATTTTAAAATTTTTGAATCTCTTTCGACCGTTTCCTCTTTGACAAAGCAAAAATGGCTTCTGGGCTGCTTCCAATTTCTTAAATTTCCCAATCCACCAAAAACTGGGTATTAGAGAGAGACAGGAAGGTATTGATTGAAGGTGAAGGTACTTGTTTCTGATTTCAAAGTTCTCGCAAAGATTATTGCTGTCTCGCCGAGTCTTAAAGGTTAGTTTTTGTTTTTTTGTGTTTTTTTTTTTTTTTTTTTTTTTTTTTTTTTTTTTTTTTTTTTTTTTTTTTTTTTTTTTATGTTCTCTATTTTTCTTCTTTAACTCTGTTTTGCTTCTCGGTCCCTTTCTTTCGTTTTCACTTCCTCTGTTCGATCTGTTTGATTGAAATGGGTTTTCGTAGAAATGTCACATAAATGAATTTGAATGCCTTTAAAGTTTGATTATATTAGTGAAAAGTCAAATCACTTTGAGGGTAATGTTGATTTTGTTACTTTATACTGATTATTTGTTTGGATTTTACTGAAGTTTCCAATAACAAATTAGTAGTATTCTTCTACCAGCTGTAGATTGTGACTCTTTCCCTACCTTCTCTTCAAAGGAAAGTCTCTCTCTCTCTCTCTCTCTCTCTTAAATGGGGCCAAACTGTAAGTATGGCCAAGGTAGCAGCTTTCCCTTTCCCTTGCAAAATGAGGTCCGTTGGATTAAGATCAGTTCCACTCCACCGTCATGCAGAGAATAGAAATTTTGTGGGATTTTGCAATATAATCTTGTGTCGGCTGTTTTCTGTAGAAGGGACTTGTGGGGTGCTTTCTTTGATTCTTCGAAGCTCTTCTCTTTATGCTTTCCCCATTTTGTTTTTGTTTCTTTTTGTTTTAAATTTTTTGATACCTAACTTTAAAGTAATTCCATATAAGTAATTTATAATTTACTTGTCTTATGATTGCAACTGCTCCACTGCCTTTTTCTGATTATTTTTTCTCTCCATTTCCACACATCGTTTCTTTGGCCAAGTTTCTAATTGCTCTGCTGGAGAACTCAGTTCTGATCTGAATTTCTATTTGATTCCTGTTTTCATATCAGAATCATGGTGGAAGAGGGAGGTGTCGATCGGGGTTTGGGCGGGACGGAGGCGGAGGCAGAGTCGGCTGAAGAATGGCTGCTGCAAGCTCAAAAGCTTGTTCCTGCGGCTCTGGAGAAGGCTATGGAGGTTAAGGTGTTTCCAGGGAGGTGGAAGATGATTGTTTCAAAGCTCGAGCAGCTTCCATCACGGTTGTCAGATTTGTCAAGTCATCCTTGTTTTTCAAAGAATGCCCTTTGCAAGGAGCAATTGCAGGCTGTTTTGAACAGCTTGAAGGAAGCCATCGAATTGGCGGAGCTTTGTTTTAGAGAGAAATTTGAAGGCAAGCTTCGGATGCAGAGTGATCTAGACTCGTTGTCTGGTAAATTGGATTTGAATTTGCGTGATTGTGGCCTTCTGATTAAGACGGGTGTGCTCGGTGAGGCTACTCTACCTCTACCTGTGTCGGGTTGTTCGTTGCAATGGGAGTTTACCGACTATAGCAACATAAGGGAACTGCTTGCAAGGCTGCAGATAGGCCATATGGAGGCAAAACATCGAGCTCTTGATAGCCTTGTCGAGATCCTCAAAGAGGACGATGATAATGTTTTGTCTGTCTTTAGTCGTAATAACGTTGCTGCTTTAGTCCAATTGCTCACTGCAACCTCTCTATGTATCAGGGAGAAGACAATCACCGTAATTTGCTTGCTAGCTGAATCAGGAAGTTGCGAACATTGGCTTGTTTCAGAAGGTGTTTTGCCACCTCTAATCAGACTCGTCGAGTCTGGCAGTGCTGTGGCTAAAGAAAAGGCAGTGATTTCGCTGCAAAGGTTGTCAATGTCATCTGATACTGCCCGTGCAATAGTTGGGCATGGCGGGGTTCGACCTCTTATTGAACTCTGCAAGACCGGTGATTCTGTATCACAGGCTGCTGCTGCTTGCACATTGAAGAACATATCAGCAGTACCCGAGGTTCGACAAACCTTGGCTGAAGAAGGGATCATAAGGGTGATGATCAGTCTTGTAGATTGTGGAATTCTGTTGGGATCAAAAGAGTATGCAGCTGAATGCCTACAAAATCTCACTGCTAGCAATGAATCTCTGAGGAGATCAGTCATCTCCAGCGGTGGTCTTCGCTGCATATTGGCATATCTTGATGGACCTCTCCCTCAAGAATCCGCAGTCGGGGCATTGAGGAATTTAGTCAGCTCAGTTTCAATGGAACTTCTGTTGTCTCTTGGCTTCCTCCCTCGTCTAGTACATGTGCTCAAGTCGGGATCACTTGGTGCGCAGCAGGCAGCAGCATCAACAATCTGCAAGGTATGCAGCTCAGCAGAGATGAAGAAGCTAATAGGTGAAGCCGAGTGCATCCCTTTCCTCATTAAACTCCTCGAGGCCAAATCAAACAGCATCCGAGAAGTCGCGGCGCAGGCAATCTCAAGCCTTGTGACCCTTTCGGAGAACTGCAGAGAAGTCAAAAGGGATGAGAAGAGTGTCCCTAATCTCGTCCAACTGCTTGATCCCAGCCCCCAAAACACAGCGAAGAAGTATGCCATTGCATGCCTCGGGTCACTCTCTTCGAGCAGGAAATGCAAGAAGCTGATGATATCGTACGGGGCAATCGGGTATCTGAAGAAGCTATCAGAGATGGACACACTGGGCGCGAAGAAACTGCTAGAGAAACTGGAAAGGGGGAAGTTGAGAAGTCTGTTCAGTAGGAAATAGGGAGAAAAGTGAGCAGGGACTTAAAAGACCCTTTTGGATGTTTTATTAAAAGTTGTTTCATAAGCTAAATGAAACAAGCAAATAGTTTGAGAGGATAACAAACAGAAGGTGGCCAATATCTGGTAAAATATTTCCGATCATCTATGAATATACTTTCCTTGTATGTATGTTTATGGTGTTTGAGGTCTAATCTAATTTGTTACTCTCTTGTATCTGTCCAACCAAGGATGAAGAATATTGAAAAAAAAAGAAAAATAGTATCTTAATTTTTTAGAAATGCTGATAAAAATATTGATGAAATATCACTACTGTATTGAGAAACTTATCAATCTTATAATTAAATTTAGGGGAAAACCAAATTTATTTAATATTATCACATCATCATTGAAACATATGGTTGAAAATTCTGGTTCTATTTCTGTTGAGAATGTAGAAAGAATAAATAAAGAATGACTATAGAGCAGGTTAGATTTGGAAATTTAGGGCCTAAAATATCCTATCAAAATCATGCAGATTAGCATTTTTTTAAATATAAAGATTTGCCCTAATAATTATAGTTTAAGATGTTTATTTGTCAACATGTTTGCTCTTCTCAACCGTTCTTTTTAGTTTTATTCTCAACTCTTTTTTTTCCCTAAAATTTAAAAAGGCTTCCTTATGCAGCAAAATTAAGGTTGGCAAAATTTTTCGTGGGGCAGGAGGCAGGAAATTCTCAGTTTGACTAGAGATGGGTCAAACCAGGGACCCAAACTGGGGATGGGGAGGGTATCTCCGGCCCGTCCCCAACCTCGACCCCGTCCCGGTTAGATATATATAAGTATTTATTTTTTTTACATTTAGCCTAGTTTTTAATTTACTTAATTCAAGTCTAACTAAATTGTCCAAGCTCAAACCAAAGAGAATTTTAGGAATAGAAAATTAAATAATAAAAAAAAGCGTACCCATTTGGAAAGTAGGGACGGGATGGGGATGGGGTAAAATCCCCCATCGGGGACGGGAATGGGAAACCCTCCCCTGTCCCGCATCAGTCCATTGTCAACCCTCACAAAAATGGAGAAGGACTAACTAGTAATTAAAGAGAATTTTCTTTTCTATGTACAACAAGTTAGAGTGTACTTTTATAATTAATCTGAACATAATTGATCAAGAGATTAAATATTCAAATTCTTCACTTCCACATGTTGAAGTCACACAAGATAATATTGATTAAAAGAATGTAGAATGTAAGTGACCATGTTTAATTATATAAATATATGATATATGACTATTTCTAAAAGTCAAAAAAAAAAAAAAAAAAAAAAAAAAAAAAAAAAAAAACAGAAGATAAAGATCAAATACGAAGAGTCTAATGTAATTTGATTGGTCAAAACATAAAAGTGAGATATCTACATAGAATATTGAAATCTCCATTTCAATTCTACACCCTAAATGTTGTATGCTTAAAAAGGTTAACAACCAAGTATTTGAGTCATGAGGTTGTCCTAGTAATTTAAAATTTAAATGATACTATGAAGATTATTACTCACATATTTTATTATGATAAGTATAGGTATAGCTATTCTCATATGAAACATAGTTCCTTTCAAAATGATAGCAAGAATTCTCATCGTTTGCCATTAAAATTGTTATAATCAATGTTTAAAGTATTGATACCGATAAAAATGTTGAGGCTTTATGATTTTTAAATAAGTTAAGATATCTATTCTTCATAAGGTAATTGTTTTAAATTATAAAATTGTTAAAAATATTTTTCAATATAAAAAAATGTTATTGTTTATTAGTGACAGACCATGATCTAATATTGATAGATGTCTATTAGTGTTTATTATTTATACAATGACATTTTTTTTATATTTATAAATAAGTTGATTTATTTTTCTATATTTAAAAACAATTCTTATTATATAGTGATATTTTTTTTAATTATTATGTTTTGTAAGTTTTTCTACGATATATCGATTCATCCCTTATGTTGATATTGAACCATAAAACTTAGAAATATTGATGAAAATATTGACATGTCCGAACCATTATAGTAAGTTTTCAAATACATACTATTTTAACTTAAACTAAAATAATATACACCCAAACACAAACTATTATAATTCAACTATAATAACCAATTCTTTGTCCGAACCACTTAATGTTCGAAAAATAAGCAAAAAGGAGCCTTCGTAAAATTACAAGTTTGGGTTTGATAAAATTAAAAAACGATTGAATTAAGAATAATCACGAGCTCATTGGAAGGCGTGCCACCAAATTCTGGTATCATAATCAACGGTCACAATCACGATTAAAAAAATTACGTGCATCGCCATCATCCATCCATCCACGTAGGCACGTGCAAATCCATTTTGGTTCTATGGATTTAAAAAAAAAAAAAAAAAAACCGAAGTGTTGAGAGATTGATGGCGAAACCTAAACGGGAGGTTAACGTCGTCACTACCAACCCTGCGCTATTTTGATTTTGGAGGAGAAGAGAAGAAAAGACAAAAGATCGCTGACGCTTTCTACGTACCATAATACCAATCTCTCTCGTTGGGGTTCAACATTCAACATTCAACAAGGCGTTTACAGATAAACGTTGTGTTGCTTCCCTATTGCAAACTCCGAGGCTTTCTCTATCACCCGATCCAACTGGGGGTTGCTTGCCGCTTCCATTTTTTCCATTTACCCAAACTCCTTCCTATCTGCTCAAACACACTCCTTTCATTCTGGGTTTCTCAATTAGGTATTCAATTAATCGCTACTCATCCTTTCCATTTTCTGCTATGCTTATGTTCTTTGGGTTAGGTTTGAGGAATTTGCTTCTGTTTCTCTTTTCTTGATTTCGGATTTGTGGGATTTTGCCTCCCTTTTCGTTTCTTTCTCCGTTACCCTTTTAATTGTTTTATTCATGCTAAATTTTATGTCGATTCTGATGGATTCGCTGGTGTCCTTCTCATCTCTTTCTCTTCTCTAAATGCCTCATCTTCTGCCTGATTTGGTATTCTTCTTCTTCTATTATTCTCTATTGCTCTTCTCTTTGCTTCTTATTCTAAATGCTATAATTAAGAGGCTTTAATGTGCCTTGGATTGTAAAAGATACAAGTTTCTGGGATTTCTCATGAGTTTTTTCATTTATTTATATAGGCCATCAAGAAACATTTCATTGAACTTAAGAAGAAGGGAAGGTCCTTATAAATTAGTAGACGTTTGTCAGTCCTGGAATTTATTGTGCTCTGTCGCTCTGATGACTGATAGGAAATGAAGGAAATCTTGATGGGTTACTTATAAGTAGAGGATTTTGATATTTTATCAAGGAATTCTTTTCTTCTCCCTGTGATTACTTGCTTAATTTTGTTTGTAACCTTTTAATTATACTGTTTCCTTTACTTGCTGGTGCCTTGGCGATTGTTCTATTCCTGATGTGTAGCTGCATTTTGACTTGGAAGGTGCGTAGTTTAGAAAGATGAGTAAGCTGGATGCAACCAGAGCAGAACTTGCTCTTCTAGTTCTGTACTTGAATAAAGCAGAAGCCAGAGACAAAATATGTAGAGCTATTCAGTATGGCTCCAAATTCTTAAGTAATGGTGAGCCTGGCACAGCACAAAATGTTGACAAAACTACCAGTTTAGCTCGAAAAGTTTTCCGTCTTTTCAAGGTCAGTCTTAGATTATTTCATAACCTGTTTTCAATTTTATTTCTACAATTTCGAACTTTGTAGATGGTCCTTTTGGGGGGTATTACTATTAGTTCTTGATCTGTTTGTGATGAATTCTCATGATCATCTCATGTTAGTTTAGTTTTTTATAATTAGTTTATATATATATATATATGCTTATTTATGCTATGGGTTTTGGACCTTTGGTTTACAGTTTGTCAATGATCTGCATGGCCTTATTAGTCCAGTTCCTCAAGGAACTCCCCTTCCTCTTATTCTTCTGGGAAAGGTATAAGAGTGACGATCTGCTATTTTCATATCAATCATCAATGGTGTGTTTTTTAAGTTCTATTTGTTCATTTTTGCAGTCGAAAAATGCATTGCTATCGACTTTTCTATTCCTTGACCAAATTGTTTGGCTCGGGAGAACAGGCATCTATAAGGTACAACAGTTTTCTCTTATCAAGTACATTGATCTATTTAAGAGTAGAAGGAACTAAGGCTGATTTCATATATGTAATGTCTGCCGATAGAATAAGGAACGCACTGAACGTATTGGAAGGATTTCTTTGTTCTGTTGGTTGGGCGCTTCATTCTGTACGGTGTTAGTCGAGGTATGTTGGTTTGACTTGCAAGCAAACGATTCAAAACTTTCTGGTTCAATAAATTATGTTTTGAAGTTTTCATTCTTACAATCTCAGATTGGAGAGATCGGTAGGCTATCTGCTGCAATTAAGAAGCAAGAGAAGGATTTTAAGAATAAGGATAGCAATCGACACCAAGTGTGTAATCAGCTGTCAAATAAATTGAATACTTTGTCAGTGATCCCTATTTATATACGTTAGTATTTACTTTGATGACATGTTTTGAGTGTAGGACGAGAAATACCGTGCAAATCTTAAAAAATCAAATGAAAGGTCCCTGGCCCTGGTTAAAGCATCCATGGATTTGTTTGTTGCTGTTGGACTACTTCAGTTGGCACCAAAGAAAATTACGCCCCGTGTCACAGGCGCTCTTGGATTTGTTAGCTCACTGATCTCTTGCTATCAGGTATGCCAAAATTATAGTTTGTTCTCTTGTTGAACTTGTTTCTCTTGATTACGGGAATGGGATGTAAGATAAACAGATCAAGATTAAAAGCAGTGGCGTCTTCAAAGTAAAGTGTGGAGTTTAAACTGTTGGGATCAATGGGTTTTGCGTATGAACTGTTTTAACATTTGATGATGTATGTGCAGTTGCTTCCTCCTGCATCGAAAGCGAAGGCACCGTGAAGAAGGAAAGCAAAATCCCAGTGGAGTAGACGAATGAATAAGCAGTTGAATTTGTGTGTTGTTAAAAGGGTATGTGGTTTAAAGTAGTTTGGAGCCCACTAGAAAGGGGTAGGGTGACCTTGAAATGTTTGTTGGATCAAATAATAGATGCTGTTGTTGGAGTTGTAGCATCCTTGAAATTTCATTCTTGTTATAGCATGTTTTGATTGAGAACTGCCCGCCCTCTCTCTCTGCAGACTTTAGATTTTATATTGAAAAATAAGGGTAGAAGAGAAAAACACCAAAGCTATGTGGAAAACTCTAGACCAGGGAGAAAAAACCAGAATAAGAGTTTGTTATTAATTTTTTATACACAGTACACAATAAATATAAATAATCAAAGAGATGAAACCCTAGACTGTAGACATTACGTAAAAAGACTAAAATGCTTTTAGGGCTAAACAACATTTTCAACACTCCCCCTCAAGTTAGGGCATAGATATCAATGAGACCTAACTTGCTAACGTAATTGTCAAATGTCTGTCTCGGCAACCCTTTGGTGAGGACATCTGCGATGTGTTGACTGGACGGAACATAAGGAATGCAGATACTAGTATCTAGTTTCTCTTTGATGAAGTGTCGATCGATCTCAACATGTTTGGTTCTGTCGTGTTGAACAGGATTGTTAGCAATATTAATGGCAGCCTTATTATCACAATAACGTCTCATCGAGTCACGATTTTCCTAATGGAGATCTACTAAAACCTTTTTCAACCAAAGTTCTTCACAAATACCAAGGTTCATAGCTTTGTACTTTGCTTCGGCACTGCTCCTAGTCATGACACCTTACTTCTTACTCTGCCAAATAACTAAATTTCCCCATACAAAAGTACAATATCCAGAGGTAGACTTTCTATCAATAATAGAACCAGTCCAGTCTGAATCTGTGTAAGCCTCAATGCATCTTTTGTCCTGTTTTTTGAATACCAAGCCTTTTCTAGGCGTAGACTTCAGATATTTTAGAATTCGCGTAACTGCCTCCATGTGTCTTTCATAAGGAGCCTACATAAACTAATTGACCAAACTAACTGCATACGATATATCAGGTCTAGTATGCGAAACATAGATTAGCTTCCTCACAAGCTGTTGATATCTTTCCTTGTTAACTAGAACATCATTTACTGATTCTACCAAATTGTTATTAACTTCTACCGGCATATCTGTAGGTTTGCACCCTGTCATTCCAGTTTCTCTCAACAAGTCTAGTGTATATTTCCTTTGAGATACTAAGATCACTTCCTTTGATCTTGTTACCTCCATACCTAGGAAATATCTCAAGTCACCAAGATCTTTAATCTCGAACTCATTTTCCATCCTTTGTTTCAACTTGCCAATCTTAGCTGAATCATCCCCTGATAGGATATTGTCATCAACATAGACAATTAGAACATCTATTTTCCTTGATATTGACCTCTTAGTAAACAAGGTACGATTAGAATGACCTTGAACAAACCCCTAGGACTTGACAAATGTAGTGAACCTATCAAACTAGGCTCTAGGAGATTGCTTCAGGCTATACAGAGACTTCTTTAATTTCCAAACCTGATTGCCAAACCGTGCTTCAAAACCTAGAGGTGGGTTCATATAGACCTCTTCTTCCAACTCACCATTCAAAAACATATTTTTCACATCCAACTGGTGTAAGGGCCAATCTTGATTGACGGCAACGGAGAGAAGAACACGAATAGTGTTAAGTTTTGTCACAGGTGAGAAGGTTTCTGAGTAATCCACTCCACATGTCTGACCCCTTTTGCAACTAACCTGGCCTTATATTTATCAAGAGTCCCATCAGACTTGTATTTGACAGTGAACACCCACTTGCATCCTACTATTTTGTGACCTTTCGGAAGAACTACCAGATCCTTCGTTCTATTTGTCTCAAGAGCCTACATCTCCTCCATAATTGCGGCTCACCATTCAGGAACTTCTAGAGTCTTATGAACATTGCCTGGAATCATCACGATGTCCAGGCTGGTAATGTAAGCTTTAAATCTCGTGGACAAGTTACTGTAGGACAAGAAGCTTTTCATAGAGTGCTTGGTGCACGACCTCGTACCTTTCCGTAGGGCAATTGGTAAATCCAAGGTAGCATTAATCTCACTGGTCTTGTCTACCTGTTCATCTGTACCCACTGGTTGCACATTTTTTGTTCCCTGTGTATCTCCTGGCAATTCACCGCTACCATCGATCCTGACTTCGTCAGAGTTCACTACATCATCTTCAACACATTCATTATCATCAGAAATAGAGGTACCTTGAGTCGGTTCTGGTTCTGATTCTCGAACACTTTCCGACAGAGCAACAGGGGGAACTATTTCGAGAACTATTTCCTTTTGGAGATTCTTCCTATAGTAGGTTATCCAAGGTACTTGTTTTGTAGGGAGGACAGGATCATTTGTTTCAAGAATAGACTTTGGAAATAAATCTAAAGGAACATAGTAGGTAGATGTGTTAACCTCTTCTTGTGGTCTCCCCCTGAAGAGGACTAAGGGGAAAAAAGGGTTTGTCCTCTTGAAAGGTGGTATCCATGGTGACAAAATACTTTCGAGAGGACTGAAAACACTTGTACCCCTGTTGATGGGGTGGATACCCAACAAACACACAGTTTTGGGCTCGATGAGCAAATTCGCTCTGGTGGGGACCGTGATTATGAACAAAAACAGTACAATCAAACACCCGAAGAGGAACATATGGGAAAAGACGAGTGGATGAAAAGGAATCCTTAAAACATTCTAAAAGGGTTTGGAACTTTAGCGCACGGAAGGGCATCCGATTGATGAGATGAGCTGCAGTAAGTATAACATCTCCCCACAGATATAAGGGTAGGGAAGGCAGGTATCATGAGAGATCGGGTTACTTCAATAAGGTGTCAATTTTTTCGCTTAGCCAACCCATTCTGCCGAGGGATATAGGCACAGGAATTCTGGTGAATGATACCTTTAGATGTTAAAAAACTCATGGAGGGACTGATTAATAAATTCACGTCTATTGTCACTCCGAAGAATGGTGATTTTGGTATTGAATTGAGTTTTGATGGTAGTATAGAACCGTTGAAATACTGCTGTCACTTCAGATTTGTCTGTAAGAAGAAACACCCATGTAAGATGGGTGTGATCATCGATGAAGGTGACAAACCACCATTTTTCCGATACAGTTCTGACATTAGACCGACCCCAAACATCACTACGTATCAAATGGAAAGTTCAGGAAGGTTTATAGGATTGTGAAGTAAATAAGGTTCTGGGCTGCTTTGCACGAATACAAACATCACAAGATAAAGACGACACATTCACATTACGAAATAAGTGGGGAAATAGATATTTCATATAACGAAAGTTTGGATGTCCAAACCAAAAGCGCCATAATAAAAAATCAGTTTCAGAAACAGTAAGAGAAGACAATAAACTAGTCATAGATAAACTTTTAGAAGAAGCATTATCAGAGAGGAAATAGAGCCCTCTATTGTCAATCGGGCAGTGTCAATCGTTTTTTTCGAGCTCAGGTCCTGAAACAAAACATCATCTAGTGAGAAAACAACTTTGCAGTTCAAATCTCTGGTTATTTTACTGACCGATAGCAAATTGTAAGATATCTTGGCACATGTAAAATATTCTTAAATCAATCCCTGAATCAGAGATAAGTGACCCTTTCCAGCAACAGGGGAAAAAATCCATCTGCAATTCGTATTCTCTCATTTTCAGTGCTTGGATAATAGGAGAGGAATTGATCAGATGATCCTGTTAAGTGGTCAGTTGCTCCGGAGTTAAGGATTCAGGATTTATCCCTGTCAACAAAGAAATTAAAGGACTAAGGAGTACATGATTGGACAATATTGTCGGTTCCAACTGTACTTGGATACACCTGGCTGGTCACCTGGGGAGCACCATCAACTGTTTCACCAACGAAGGCTTAACTGGATTTAGATTTGTCGTTTGGAGGGTGCCGCTTGCCATTTGGTGGTTGACCATATAATTTTCAGTATTGATTTTTTGTGTAGTTTCTTACAATGTTCACAAATTAGAGGGATCTTTCCATTCTGTTTGTCATTCTCTAATCTAGATGACTTGACTCCAAACGCACCAGAGTCTAAGGCGGTGGTTGTTGTAATAGCGCTGGTTCTATCATCTTCTAATCTGACTTTTGAGCAAACTTCCATAAAGGACGACATTGGTCTTTGTCCCAAAATTCGGCTCCGAATGCCATTAAATTTCGAGTTTAAGCCAACCAAAAAATCATAGACGCGGTCAGCCTCTTTAATCTTCGAATACTGAATCCCTTCGACTGGGTAGTTCCAAACTATTTCCCAACACAGATCCATTTCTTGCTACAATAGTGACAATTTATTGAAATAGGATGTTACATCAAAAGTACCCTGCTTGCACTCATGCACTTGTTTCCTCAACGTATAAAGTTGTGAAGCATTCTGTCTCTTCGAATATAGTTTTTGGACAACTTCCCAAATATCCCGAATCGATGCTGAGTAAAGGAGTGGCTTTTCGATCTGAGGTTTCATACTGTTTATTAAAATTGAGTGGAGGTGAGAATCTTCTCCATTACATATATGTTCCTGAGGATCTCCAGGGTTCGGTCTGGGTATCTCTCCGGTTAGATATTCGAACTTGTGTCGTCACTCGATGACCATTCTCACAGATTGTAACCAAGAAAAATAGTTATGGTCGTTAAGTTTTTCGTCGATAGATATTCCCGTAGAATTATCCATAGAACCAAACATAATGTTTGCAAAAGGTAAAGTAGGGTAAGCAGTTATCGGAGTTTCTGAACATAACAGAAATCTCGAATATGTATCTGGTGAAAGTTAGTCGACGGATTGGCCGTTGATCTAACAGCTGCCCCAAGCGCAGAAATTTGCTGTTGCAAATTTGCCAGTTGCTGTTGAAACCCAATGGTCCCACTAAAAACTGTTGTAGGTTGTTTCTGCCCATAAACCCCTGAAAATTTAGTTTCTGCTGGCATGGGAAAAGAGGCTTGATGAGTCGGCTGACCAGAGGAAAACACGTGGGGAAAGAAGGTTTGCTGGACTAGGTTCGACTGGACCGGCTGGTTCGAAGGCAGAGAGGAAGAGAAAACCAGACCTGGAAGGCTGATGGCGTCGATACCATATTGTTGCGATGAAGATGATGGAAGTCTGACGGCGTCTAGGCTGCGAACAACGACCTGACTTTGACCGAGCAGAGTCAATGGCTGCGTTGGAGGACCTCCAACGATCGTTGGAGCGATCGACGACTGGAGGAATCGCTCGGCGCCCCATTAAACAGCCGTGCGATTGAAGAGGCATGGCTAGTTGAGTCTGTTCGATTGGCGGCTATTTGCCCTACGAACGGCTGGATCTGTAATAGTCCAAGTAACGAGCGTAAATATTGGTCGACGACAACCTTAATTTTAGCACTTTGGGAATTTTCCACTGGAGTTCCATCCCCTACTAGGGTTGACGACTGAATCTCTTCTATTTTAGCTATAGTCTCATCACCATGCTCTGGTACCATATTGAAAAATAAGGGTAGAAGAGAAAAACACCAGAGTTACGTGGAAAACCCTAGGTCAGGAAGAAAAAACCACGATAAGAGTTTTTTATTAATTTCTGAGTCAGTACACAATAGAGGGATAGGTATAAATAGCCAAAGGGATGAAACACTAGACTGTAGACACCACGTAAAAAGACTAAAATAACCTTTAGGGCTAAACAACATTTTCAACATTTTATTTCTTCCATCAGCACATCTTGCTCCTTTGGAGGATTCAAATAATAGATCTCTTGATTGAGGTTTAGGTTAATTTATTGTGATTTAAATGTGATATTTTATTATCTGGTGAATTTACCTTTTATTGAATTGGAATAAAAAAAAATCAAAAGGTAAGGAGATATTAGCTCTATGAGCTTCAATCTTACTATATATTTTGATGGTAACAAATTTTCATTGGAGTCGATTTCAATGTATTTTGAATCATTAAAATTGAGCATCAAATAAAAATGATGAGTAAAAGAAGATTGGTAACAAATTTCAATGTAGTTATGACAAGGTCATGATGTGGCAAACATGGATCAACCGTAAGACGACATGTGATGGGTTGTTGAAGAAAGAAAAATATTTGGCATTCTAAATCTGTTTAAAAAAAAAAAAGAAAAGACGAAAACATTCTAAATCTATTTAAAAAAGGGAAGAAGAAGAGGTGGAAAATCGTGAACCCCTTTATATTGTATCCCAAAATTATCTCTAAAATTTATTTGTTTTATTTTCTCAATCCATTTAATCTCAATCATCCATCATTTTATCCTAGAGCTAATGGTTGAGGTTAACATCTTCATTTTTTATAATTAACCATTTATCCATCCTTTTAGCCACTTTCTTGAGAAATTAAGAAAAAAATTACAGCAACCTCATTCCTCCATTGATCATATTTCAAGCGCCAAAATGCTCAAAATTTTTTCAATTTTTACCCGTGTAATGGTTGAGAAAAAAAATTGTTGGAATGTTATGGAGCAAAACTTGTGAATCTTACCTACTTAGAGGTGACTTTTCTATTTTATTTTTTTATTGGGATTTTGTATTAAGATGTTGGTACAACTTGGATGGTGAGAAAAAGAAATTGGTTAGATCTTAAACCAGTGAAAATGATCCGAATTTCTCTTTAGTTTCGGTGGAAAAAAATAGGGTCGGGTATATTTTGTTCTCATATATTTTCTAATTTTTAGATTATGTGTTAGGATTATTTTGTTGATTCACATCATTGTGATATATGTTACTAACTTGAATTGGTTGTTTAATGTTATTTAATTTTCTTAAATTAAATTTCAGATTTAGTTGTTAGAATTTTAAAATTAAAATTGGTAGACAATTTTATTCATCCCCTAATGTTGTCATTAGATTCTAGAGATAAAACTTATAAAATTAAATGGTTTTTTTTTTTTTTTTTTTTTAAAAAAAAATAGAAGTCGTAGACTAAACCATTAAACCTTGATCAAAAGTTTATTAATTCATGCTTTTTTTTTGGTCTTCTTGAAAAAAAAAATAAAAAGAAATATATTTCAATAACACAAATGAGCAAAAATATGCTTTATAACATAAAATAACAAAAGAATTGTCAAGGGATTGCCTGAACTATAACCTTAAGCAGTACCTCTTTCGTCTCCCCAAGGGCCTTATTATTGATTTACATCGTCTAATGGCTCAGTTTTAGTGGTTTAATGGCTCTGAAGACCATTGGGTTAGTTGGCAGAATTTGTGCTTGGCTAAATGTTTGGGTGGTTTGGGTTTTAGAATTTGGAGTTTTTCAATCCGTCCCTCTCTCTTCCTTTGAACAATACTGTGGATTTGTTGATTACAAATGTAGGCTCATGGGATCTTCCTCTTTTATCCCTCCATTTTACCCTGGATGAAGCCCGTTTGATTCAATCCATTCCCACTGGTGATTCCCTTTTTTCGGATCGTCTGATTTGGCATGCTGAGAAGTCTGGAATTTTTTCTGTTAAGAGTGGGTATCGGGTGGCTTGTGCTTCCTTTTGCCAGGCCATCCCGTCAGACTCGGCTTCCTTTTTGTCCGCTTGGTGAATTAGGCTTTGGAACCTCGGCATCCCAAGTAAGATTAAAATTTTTCTCTGGCGTTTATGTATTGACCGGTTCCCTACTGGTGTTGGGTTTTCCTACCGTGGGATTGATTTGTCTTCTATTTGCGCTGCGTGGTCGGTCGTGGGAAGATTCAACTCTATGTTTTTTGGCTCTGTAAATTTGCGTGTAAATAATGGAACCAATCCAGGTTTACGTCCTTTTGGCGTTTTGACAAGAGTCTTTCAATGCGGGCCCGTTTAATGGACCTTCAACAGCAGATGGGTTGGAATGATTTTGAAGAGGTGGCTGTTTTTCTTTTGGGAATTTGGAATCGTCGTAATCGAGAATTATTCTCAGGTTCTTCGGTGGGAATTTTAGTTGGCGATTGGGTTTCTGAATTTCTGCGTGTTTTTTGTTTGTTAATTCATCGGTACAAGTTTCTTCCGGGCCTGTGCCTTCCTGTCCTTCTGCCGTCTGGTCTCCTCCGCTGGATCTGTGGTTTAAAATTAATGTGGATGCAAGTTTCTCACCGGATTCCTGCCTCGCGTCTGTTGGGATTATTATTCGAAATTCTCTTGGCCAAGTTATGCTGTCGGCATCGGAATTCCTGGGTCTGAATTCTTCTATTGACATGGCAGAGGCTTTGGCGGTTCAACATGGGGTTTCACTTGCAATTGATGCAGGTTTGTGGCCTTTTGTCGTCGAATCAGTCTGTTCTCCAATCGTCCGGCTGTGACCATCTCAGGTGGAGGATTTTTCAGAGGTGGGCGGTCTGTTGGGGGGCTGTTCGACACTCTCTCCTGGCTCGGGTTCAGTGGTTCGCTAGCTTCACTCCTTGATCGGGAAATCTCGCTGTGCACTTGCTAGCCAAGGATGCTCTTTCGCTTTGTGTGGATTGTGTTTGGATTGAGGAATGACCTCCTTTTCCATCTCCTTTGCTTTGGTTGTTAAAGAAAGCTCTGTTCCTTTTGCTTTTTCCCTGTAATCGTTCTTTTGGTAAGTTATTCTTACAAAAACAAAAAACGAAGGAATTGTTAAATGGTTGAATTGGAATATACTTGGTTCTTTTACGGAAAAATATCAATCTAAAATTAGAGACTTATCCTCTAGAGATAGAAGTGGATACATGCGTCTTTTTGTTGTAGTGGGCCTTTTAACTACGAATTACAACATTTAAAAGAGGCCCAAAAACATCTTGGAATTCAGTCTGACCCAAATAAAAAAGGTCGTAGCTGGCACGTGTGATTTTGAGAAGGCCACGTAGTCTAGTACCCCATGGGTGAAAACACTTCTTTCCTCAATCAGTCTTGCCTTTTTCACGGAATTCCTTCTCTCTCTAAAAGCTAAACTTCCTTTCTTCTTTTTCACGAATTTAATTAGAAATTTAGGAGGTGTTTAGCTCACCAATATGAGTTAAGTTGAGCTAGTATCCAACTTATTATTTGACCCACAAACTTTAAATGTTCGTGGAGTTGAGTTGGTATATTTTACCAACTCACCCCAACTCACTTCAACTCTCCTTTCTTCCTATGCTTTCAATGCTCTACCAATCGTCACTGTCACACTCCGAGAACTAATTCCAACTTCGACAACCACCTTCGATGAAAACTTCGACGATCAACCCCGGACCGACAACCACCTCCGATAACAATTATGGCAACTAACTCTGAGCTCCGATAGCTACCTCCGATGACAATTCCAACAATGAAAATCCAAACTCCAACAACCACCTCCGATGACAACTCCGAGCTCCACAACCTTCGTGCGACCAACTCTGACAACCAATTCTAGCCTCCGACAACTACCTTCGGTGACTGAGATGGGCAGAAATGCACGTCATTATAGGTCTTTTATTTAGAATTATGAGGGCTGTTAAGTAGAATATGCGGCGATTATATTAAGAATTCATGAGAAAAAGAGTTTGCGTCGATTGACATTAAGAATCTCCGCTAACCCACTATTATGCGTTATTATGCATTCAATTGTTTATTTCTGTAGCAATCGCAGAAAGCGATCGCATGTGCGGAAGCCAGGCTATCGCAAGGGCGACCGCATGCGGGGGATCACGCCATCGCGGAGACAATCGCATGCGGTGATCGCATACGTCAATCGTATGGGTGTTACGGCTGTCGAGCATATGCATCCATCGCATAGAAGTTGCAGTTGTCAAGTGAATGCGATCATCACAGAGAGATTGCGGCTACAGAATAATAACCATAATAGAAGGGCGATCGCAAGGTTGATGGAATGCAAGCATGAACACATACATTAGGATTATAAAAAAGATGATCTTGACATTTCACCTACCACACGTTAGCAGCAGAGATTCAGAAAATAACCATCACGCCGCGAGTGTTAAATTCAGAGCAAGTATATTAATGTTGTCGGTGATCAAGCTCTATAAATAGAAGCCATCAAACAGAATTTCAAATCATCCAAGGTCCCTTTCCTGAAGGGCATCCAGGGTTTTCCGCTTAAGATTCCCTGCCTTAGGGCGGATCCTTGTGATCCAGACTAAAGCGTGAGAAGATAGTCTTGAGAGTTCTTCATCCCTTCAATCATTCCAAGTGACGACCGGTGCCTTCGCCGGAGTTAGAGCTTGAGAGAGTCGACTCCATCGCCCATCTATGGCACCACCGACAACCTTGACACACATCTAATGGAAGCAAGACATTGCTTCCATTTGGCCCTCCGTTCTCTTCTATCTTTATATTGTATTACATTTTGGCTTAAGGAATTAATACATTTTGTGATCAATGTATTTCTTTATTTTCCTTCAATTCCATCTCCATCTTCATTTACTTAGCATCCTTTAATTTCATTGCATCACTAAGTAAGACTGTTAGAGTATTGCATACTTAATCATGTGACATAGTAATATGAAGCATGAGCAAACCACTGGGAGGTGTGGGTTGCGCGAGTGTTGTGAGAAAATCTTATTTGCTTAGTGTGAAGCTGTAGCAACGCTTGTCTATACGTGGACGCATTGCTTGTCTATGAGTAGAATCAATAGTAACTAACTGCCCAGGAGGGTAAGTGGTTGATTGCATTAAGCAATGTAAGCAAGAGTTCACTAGAGATAGGAATAATCTTATGTTTAGCCATGTTTATGCTATTATCTTGTCTTATGAGCGCATCATTCATCATTTAGGCATACTTGGGAGAGTAGTCTAAAAACCAAATCTAAGACTCGAGAGAGTGGATTGGATCACATAAGTAAGAATGGGGAACTTAGGAATAAGCTCTGTTTGCTACTACACACCGTATGCACCCTTTAAGTAGGATATGGTGGTATGCGGTCATCTTGCTTAGGTGTGAGAGCATGTGAGCGGGATATATAGGCTTCTCGACACTATCTCATATACATCGCATGCGTCTACGTCAAGTGTGTATAGCATGATCGCATAGCATGCGTTGGCTAGGGTTGCCCTTGCGATCAAGCTTAGTGTTGCAGTGAAGACATCCTCATCTTTTCATCTATTTTTCCATACATTTTACTACACGTTAATAGTTTTTCGTGTCTCTACATATCAGTCATACTTCCACCGCTCAATCTGTTAGTTAGGAGTAGGAGTAGTGCGTAGCCTTTCAACCTCAAATTTTTTTATTCTTTGCTGCAAACACACTATCGCATAACATTTAGCTACAAGTCCTTGAGTTCGACCTCGGATCACTAGAGAAACTTGCGATCTCGTTACACTTGGCGAGAGCGCAAGAAAACTTGTGATAGGAACGCATGGTCATTGCATAAGAGATTAACGCATACATCCCATTCCAACGCTTGACCACCGACGCATGAGAACAAACGTATAACCTAAGACATGCATCGCATAATTGCATTACCAAATCTACGTCACCAAGTTTTTTGCACCTAAGGAACTCTAACTGAAAAAGAAGTGGGCGGTACCTGCACAATCATGCAATTCAAATTCATCAGGGACGCAAGTTTTGTGAAGTATCCGTTGAAACCTTCAATTCATGAACTTATTTCTATCTCCTTATAGTTATTATCATTTCGTTATCTGTTGCATTTCTAAAAAAAAAAAAAAGAGAAAAATTTTGTTAACTTTGTTTTTTATTTGACCTTCTCGATGTTTTCTTTGCAATGATCATGGTGAACGATTGCAAAGGAGCTACATGAAAGACGCAACTAGCTTAGTCCGCCACCGTAAACGAAGAGAGCAGTTCGCCGCAAAGAAGGATGCGTTCACAAATAATGCGGGCAACAGAATAAATTTGGGGGTTGTATCTTTCCTTGATTTTGTGATATTTCATTCCAGTTGAGCCATATAGAAGATAGTTAGCCCTTGTTCATAGTTTCCTTATATTTAGAAGGCGGGAGTGAGAGAAGAGAGAAGACACCGGAAGATCGTCCTGGTCAGCTCGAGAGAGTGCCAAGGAACGTGGAAAATCGAGAGAAGACCGACTCTTGCGAAAGCAAGAATATCTTTTGAGCAGAGTAAAGAAGAACAGTGTAAAAGCCTTGGGAAGCAAGAAATTGCTACCGAGCTCCTTGTCTTTATTTCACATTGTCATTCTGTATTTCGATTTCATATATAGAATCGAACTTGCATTTCTACATCTGTTCATTCTCTTTACAATACGCATGAGTAACTAAACTTTCGAATGGGTTGAGAAGTACTTTTCTAACATGACCTAGGATCTTCATTGCATGCGATCATCTTGTCTTATGTTGCGTCCATCACCCCTTAGAGCTACTTAAGAGAGAGTTTAAAGAAAGAACCTAAGACTTGAGAGAGCTAGGTTAGAACTCAGACTTGAGAAAGCAAGATTAGATCTATATAAGCAAGAGATAAAGACTTAGAGATAAGCTTTGTTTTCCAACATGCATCGTATGTACCCTAGAAATAGGTTATGATAGTATGTGGTTGCCTTATGTGTGTGTGTGTCATTCATCATCGCATATACAAGAATAGAGGCTTAGACGTAAGTCCTATAGACATCATTGCATACATCGCATGCGTTCTAAAACTAGAAGCTATAGCATTTGCATTGAGAGATGACTTGCTATTGTATGTATGTAGCATGATCGCATAACATGAACGCATTCGTAAGAAGTGTTAGCTAAATTCCTTCTCAACTTGTTCCCTTGCATACTCATTGTACTTTCGTAAACCACAGAGCAGGTTCATTAATGCTCAACGGCTTCTATTTATAGAGTTTGATTGCCGACAACATTAATGGACCTGCTCTGAATCTGACACTCGCAGCGTGATGGTCCTTTTCTGAATCTCTACTGCTAACGGCATGGTAGGTAAAATGTCAACATCATCTTTTTTATAATCCCAATGTATGCGTTCATGCTTGCATTCCATCAACCTTACGATCGTCTTACTATTATGGTTATTATTCTGTAGCCGCAATCTCTCTGCGATGTCCACATTCGCTTGATAGCCGCAATTTCTATGCGATGGACACATTCGTTCGACAGTCGCAACACCCATATGACTGACATATGCGATCACTGCATGCGATCGTCTCCGCGATGGAGTGATCCCCTACATGTGGTCGTCCTTGCGATAGCCTGGCTTCCGCACATGCAATTGCTTTCTACGGTTGCTACAAAAATAAATGATTGAACGCATAATAACGCATAATAGTAGGTTAATCGAGATTCTTAATGCCGATCGACACAAACTCTTTTTCTCATGAATTCCTAATATAATCGCCACATATTCTACTTAACAACCCTCATAATTCTAAATAAAAGGCCTATAATAACGTGCATTTCTGTCCGTCATCGGTGACCCAACTCCGACGACCACCTTTGCACTACTAACTTTGACGACCAATAGGCTCCAAAAATAAACTTCGATGATCAACTCTGACAACCAATTTCATAGGCTCTGACAACCACTTCCAACTACAAACTCCAATATAAATCACATTCGATGATCACCTTTGAACGAGCAACTCCGACGACCAACTCAATGCTTCGATAACTACCTTTGATGACAAACTCCGACAATCAACTCTAATACCACCTTCATTCGACTAACTTCGGACTCCGATAGTCACCTCTGACTACAATCTCCAGTGAAAATCTTATTCGATGATCAACTTCGGCGACCACTTTTGCCCGACCAACTCTGGGATTCGAAAACCATCTCCGATGATAAACTTCAACAACCAACTCAAATACATCTTCATGTGACCAATTTTAGGATTCAATAATCACCTCTGACTATAAACTTTAGCAAAAATCATCTTTGATAATCAGCTTTGATAACCACTTTTGACTACTATAAGATTGATGACTATTAAAGTATGTTGTAGGATTGTTGATTATATAAAAATATTATTTTTTCTACATTAAGTGCAATATTTATACGTAATGACCCATATATCAAACAAATATTAAGAATATTCAGACAAAAAGTATGTATGCAGTTGAAAAGTATGTAACATGTAACCAAAAAAAAATCATTAAATGAAAATTTTTTTCCTGGAACATTTTCCAGAAAGAATTAGTAAAAATAGAGATTTGTTTTTTGATGATCCTCCAAATTTAGAAGAAATGAAAGTGAAACTGTTGAAGAAATGTGGTGACATTTCATTGGTTGTTACAATGATAAAGGAGATTTAATTAAAAAAATTCATGACATAGTAAAAATATAGAGCAATAATAGGAAGAAGAAGAAAAAAAAAAGAAAAAGAAGAAGATGATAATAAAATTCATGGAGAAAAATTAGCTAGAATAAAAAATTTTGATTTCACTTTAGTTTCTCATTTTATTTAACTATATTTCTACAAGAAATGTTATAGATTAATTGTTGTTCATAACCCCAAAAAGAAAGAAAGAAAGAAAGAAAAGTTTTAAAAATTAAAAGAAAAAAAATTGTAATCCATATTTTATTCAAACAAAGATGAGTAGAATTATTGAATAAAAGAGTTTCAAAACAAAAATAGTAATCATAAAAGCACCCCTTAGTGAGTGGATGTTTCTAAGAAAAATTGATGAACAAGATGAACAACTTCAAGCATGTAATCTAGAAAAGATAAAGAGGAGAAGAGGATGGACACATTGATTATAGTGGTTCAATCTAAGAAGATCTACATCTACTCTTAAGGTATGGATGTCTATTTTATTCAAGTTTCTTGGAGTTTCTTTTTACAAAGTAACGATTCACACACATACACTCGAATTTCTCTTTTCTTCTTTCGATAATATATATAAGAGTTTGTTAGTTTTGAAACAATAAAACTAAGAAATTAGTTTATTTATTACGGTTAGCTCCTTTAACAAAATGTTTGTTTCTTGTGAGGTGAATAAAGAGATAAAACTCAACTGCATGAGCTTCTGTCTTGAGGAAATTTTGTAGCTAATTTCTTTACAAATTTTCACCTTGAGCTAAAATATTAACTCAATACCTTGATGTTTTGTTTTTTGTAACCTCGCTCTTTGGCTAGTTTGTCTACTGCTCTTAGTAGACTTATGCAATACTCTAGCTTGGTACGTGTTACTGCATTAGTTAGAAAATCTGCTAAGTTTTCTTCTGTCTTTACTTTTTTTTATTTTGACTTAACCTTTCTCCACCTCATTTTTGATAAAATGTAGTTGAATATCTACATGTTTTGTTCTATCATGAAATTGGAGATGCTTAGTTAGGTGTATTATACTTTGGTTGTCACTATATGCTTATTGGGTCTTGTTTGAAACCAAAGTCTACTAGGAGTCCATGTGTGAACCCTTGAACTTATTTTACTGGTTAATCAAGTTTAAGACCCCTTAATTATGAGTTAAGATGTGAATTAACGTTAATGAAAATAGTAAATTAAGTATAGTGAATGATGCGTCTGAAACGTAGGGAAGGAAAATTTTCTAAGTGTTACGACTATATGCGTTCGGCTTGTAACCTGGTCGATGCATAAAGATTTGAGAATATGTTAAGTGTGGAATGTTGTGTTCTCGGGTGAAGTAGAAAAAAGTTAGCACTTAGGAAAGACAGAAGGTTCCATGCATTGGAACTATGAGGCGCTACGTGACCAATCCGTTGAATGATGTAAACAGAGG